>NC_088713.1:12133075-12425575 GCF_963576615.1 Watersipora subatra
CTACATAGTCTAAAACCATCTCTGGATTCATATGACCGCCCCTGCAAAGGTTTAGTACAAAGTTGTTCACAGGTTTCACCATGCATAGAATACAAAGAAAACAGAGAACCGAAGACAAGTTACATTTGTACATATAAGATAGTATGTTTCAGTACTCATTTTAACAGCTTTATTTTGAAAACAAAGTTGACTCTGACTTTGGGTTACCTAAAGTTGAAGGAGTGAGTTTTTCCCAATCACACTAGCAGTAAGCCTGGCACTGCCCTGAATTTTTTTCATATAATCAGATAGATCAGAGGTAGGTGTTCAAGTAGCTGGTTCTTAAAAACCAGATAAAATCTTTAAATCAAATAATTTAGTAACTTCTCGAAAGGCACGAAGCATTTGCATGTGAAGTTTAGATGAATTTGGCCAACAGTAGGGTAACGCATGAAATTTTTGCAGACCAATAGACAGATACAATGACAAAGTGAGACTCATTAATGTAGATTAGTTGTATTTGATCTGCTACGGATTAAATTTTAGAACTTTATGATGTCTGGTAGATAATCATGACAAAGTAGCGGATAACCCATAAAGCACTTTTGATAGGCTTGCTCCGTTAGCATTAGCCATAGCCTGAGCACCAGCAGATTTGCTTGTCGTTCACCTAGTGTGTATCAGCCTTAAAACGATTTGATTGTTACATGATATAAACTGTAATTTACAACAACCTGGGCTGTCCAGCTGCTATGGTCACAAAATATTGGGCAGTCTTTTTGCTTTAAGTTTGTACTTTTTTCTATGCTTTACTTATAAATTATCCAAAATAAAACATCACCCATATGCAAGCGCGATCGCTCGAACGCGCAAATGTTTGAAGGCGTGTGATGAACTCACCTGGTCACCTCTGTCTTATCTAAGTTTATTCTAACTTGCTCCTCTCTGCCTTATCTAGTTTAAATTCAACTGTTCTTCTCAGTTTTATCACGTTGATTCTCACTTGCCCTTTCTGTCTTATCAAGTTTAAACTCACCTGTTTACCTCAGTCTTATCAAATTATTCTCAATTGTCTTTCGCTGTCTTACCAAGTTTAAACTCACCTGTTCACCTCAGTCTTATCGAATTTATTCTCAATTATCCCTCTTTGTCTTATCAAGTTTAAACTCACCTGTTCACCTCAGTCTTATCGAATTTATTCTCAATTGTCCCTCTCTGTCTTATCAAGTTTAAACTCACCTGTTCACCTCAGTCTTATCAAGTTTATTCTCACTTTTCTCTCTTATCAAGGTTAAGCTCACCTGTTCACCTCAGTTTTATCAAGTTCATTCTTACTTGCCCTTTCTGTCTTATCAAGTTTAAACTCACCTGTTCACCTCAGTCTTATCAAGTTCATTTTCACTTGCCCTTTCTGTCTTCTCAAGTTAAAACTCACATGTTCACCTCTGTCTTATCAAGTTCATTCTCACTTGTCCTTCTCTCTCTTATCAAGTTTAAACTCACCTGTTTACCTCAGTCTTATCAAGTTCATTCTCACTTGTCCCTCTCTGCCTTATCAAGTTTGAACTCATCTGTTTACCTCAGTCTTATCGAATTTATTCTCAATTGTCCTTCCCTGTCTTATCAAGTTTAAATTCAACTGTTCATCTCAGTCTTATCAAGTTTAAACTCACTTGTTCACTTCAGTCATATCAAGTTCATTCTTACTTAACATACAGTTATGTTTAAATGTATATATTTACAGTTTAATTCTAATAGTTGCACAAAACACCATCATCAGCAAAATTTAGTCAGCACATAAATAGGGGTTAAAATACTGCAGCTAAGTTTGCTCTGTAAATAGCAGCCGTTAATGTTTTTTAGTAACTACATTATTTACTAGTATCATTTATTTTTTAGTTCACTTTATCTGTTCCCCTCCATCATATTAAGTTCATACGTACCTGTTCACCTCTGCCTTATCAAGGTCATACTTACTCCTTCATCTCTATTATAAACGAATAAGAACTAAACTCACTTGCAAACTATTCCTACAGCAGTTCGTGGCGACCGACTAATCATGCTTTTAAATATCTTGTGACGTGATCTGCTGTTTCAGAAAAGAATATATTTTCTCCAATCAGGTTGCGTTATATCAATGATATACAGCCCCCAAGGATAGCCGACGGCTGTCATATGGGCGGGGTTTAATGATGGAGCTCTGTTAGGATTATGCTAGCCTGGGTTTCGGAGCTAACACAACTCTCGCGGGGCGATCGCATTGCCTTGTTAGGTTTTGAAAAACACGACTCGCCGTTATCGTTTCATTAGCTCATTCAGTCAGTAGACCAGCGGTTCACAATAGCAAACATTGAATTTCTGCAATGTAGGGGTAATACCTAACTAAAATAATGTATCTATTGAAAATAAAACATTTCAAATTACCTACTTTTAGTAATTTTAAAATTAGTAAAGGTCGTAGTATATGCCTAAAGTTGAATATAATTACCCGAACAACGGCTTTTTTTTTAAAGTTTTTTATTAATATTTTGCCACCCCTAATATAAAATGACAAAGTCTTTCATCGGTTTCACATTGTTTTACCTTGCCAATAAGATGGGACAGCAGGCAACGCTGTTCATTGTAGTTTTCATACTCAAAATCTAAATGCAAAACCGAATTTGAGCCATTTTACGATTGCGACTATTTATTTCACGAATGCTTATGAATGGCAACTGACTGATCATAACGGTGACAATATTGGGATACTATATTTATTTGACAACAAAATGAATTTAACAGATAAGTAAAATAACCACTATAGTTCATAATATTCGTAAATTTACAAAGTGCTTTATTAAGCATATTTGTTTGTTCGGGTGCCGTCTTCGGGTTAATCCCAACAGAGCTTCATCATTAAACCCCGCCCATATGAGCGCCGTCGGCTATCCTTGGGGGGCTGTATATCATTGGTTATATTATAGATGTTTTTTGTGATGATTTTGCATTTCATTATAATTTTCTAATCATGTCATTAAATTACTAAAAATAAAAGTTAGAAGGTTCTCTCTCATCCATCTTTTTTCTCTCCAAGCTTCATCACCCGTGTTTTAACCGCTCTGTTAATTACTAGACACTAACCCTTGTGTTTTAAGATATACTTTCCATGGTCATCATGTGCTAAGGATGTTTAAGCAATGAATTATTCAACTGGGAAACAAGAAACTAACTTAATTAGAAGTATTGTATTTGAAAAAGTGTGACAAACACTAAAGCGGATTTTGTATCATTATTATTGTTGTTGTTATTATTAGTAATGATAGGTTTGTAGCCTTGCGTGCTTCAAGAAATGGTCAAAAATGCTGACAAATCAGAGAGCAACTTTCTGCACAATTTTTCAAGCTTACTTGATTGATTGGCGCAAGTGTGCACGTGTCTGTTTAATAAGCAGTGTTGTAAGTTCAAATCTCATATGGATGGCGTCAGACAAACGAACTGACAGCTCCAACTATGGCATTAGATCGAAGGACAGATAGACACAGCTCCTTCTATACCAGAGATTGCTAAATTGTTAGTTTTAATGATGAAAGCATGGTAATAAAATATTTATTGAAGTTCAGATACCAACCACTCTTTTACACTAAAAATTCAAAATCCTTAAAACTTGCATATACATTTGCTAACATCAGTATCCACTACCATGAGTTGTGTGTGTTCCAAGAAACAGATGGCCAACAATGGAATCAAGGAAAATTGGCAAGACATAGGTATGTTTTACTGTGAACTTCGTCACAACAAGAAGAATGCTTATGCAATAGGAAATGCTTAGCTATGGTACCAATCTCGGCACACGGCTTGCGCCAATGGAAGTCAGGTACCATCTAGCAAAGAGTACGATGTGGAAATAATTTGCATAATTTATTCCATTTGCTTGATATTTTTGTATTTCTTCAACATAAAACTGTCAACAAAGTTCATATGACTGTTATGGTAGGTTTGTTGCTTGAAAGGAGGAAATTACATATGTTCAGATGTTAAGGGAGTCAAGTTTACAAGTTATTATGTGTGATGGAAAAGTAGCTTCCTGATTGGCACATGAAGGCTTGTTTCTTGAAAGTAACAACTTTTTCCTGCTTTCTGAGCATGAATGTGTTTATCTTAGGAAAAGTAAAGCTGTATCTAAAAATTCGAATAGCTCTTTCAACTATAGCATTTTAATTATTAAAATGTGAAAGCCATAATAAAAATGTACTGTTAGTTTGTGTTATCTTATAACAAAATTTTCAGTTTGTTTGTCATTAATTTAACGTGACATAGTTTAGACATCTGTTTGAAAATCAAAGGTAAGTACAAATCGATTAACTGCACAAACGTATTTTAATAGCAATGTATTTATCCAGTGGCAAAGAGTGTCAAAACAACGTCAGTTTTTATGGCAAATCAGGACACACAATGGTTGGTATTCTTCGGCATGCATCATCACCGGGAGGTCCTGGTTGTCCAAAGTTCTCTGTGTCACAGACGAAACCAGGAGGAGATCCATCTCCTGATGAAGCACCTTTTGGTCCAGGAATGCCTAGCTCTCTTGTTGCTCTGGGTTGGCCATCTTCAGGGAAAGCGTCATCACACACTATTTCAAATTGTCTGAAACAGATTGTACCACTCGGTCCTCTCGCTCCTTCAAGGCTTCCGGTTCTGGTGCACTCAACTGGGTCACCCTATAAAGAATATCCAAGTATAAACAGTTGAAGCGGTTTAAGAATGTGTAATGAAACGCCAATCACTCACTGCTCTGCTGAAAGACTGATGATGAATCATTGATCCAAAACAGTAGCATCGTAAACATCACATGGCTTATCGACTCTATAGTTTTGAAGTATGGCTAGAAGGCTAATTATAAAAAGGTGCCATATTTATCGCAATCTGATCAGTTGCATCGTATTTACTATGTTGATTTGCGATGGTGTTTTTCTTACGCATTTTTATATGGGTCTCAGACTATATCAATCGTGAAAGCTGCTAAAATCACACTCACTAACAATTAAGTTTTTGCTCAGCCAATTGAAAGTGTTTTGCCAGTTATTTCCGTATGCATGAACTGTTTTGATAATTATGTGAGCTTCGGACAAATGTTTTCTAATATTTCTGTCTACTTTGAAATTTCGGCCCAAACATTACCTAACCGTGGCCGTACTTGAACACTTTGAAGCCTAATTTTGTGCGTACGAGTTGGTCCCCTGGTCTTTGACTGTGTTTCCATTGACAGCAAAAGCACCGACAGTAGCACAATTCTTTTTAATTGAACAGCGTATTGAAGCTCCAGGCTTGCAAAACTCAATGATAAAAACAAATATCTACTAGAGTAGTCAGTTTTTCAGACTCTTTCAAATAAGTGACGTTTTAGAAATAACTTGTGAAGCATAATGATTGTAGTACAATAGGTATATTTGTTATGAATAGCAAAACAAATACTTTTAGTGTAAAGCTCTTGTTGCTGGAAAGAGAAAAAGCTTTCCAGCCAAAATGGTCATTTAGTGTGTAACTAGAATCTTATCTTCTGCCAACTGATATTTTTCATTTCTCTGTGATTAAAAGGGCCCGTCATCACTTGGTGATATTTCAAGAAATAATAGCCCAATCAACATAATATTTTGAAATTCAATTAAGACTGCATCACACACAAAGTAAAAACAGTTTTGTAATCCTGCGTAAACTTGAAGTGTAGAAAGAAGTGCAAAATTATGCAACCGAGTTGACTCGAGCGTGGGGTTATGCGGAAAACCGATACGCTAATTATCTCACGCCCAGTTTTGACCATTATTACCACAAATGATGCACAATACATAAACTTTATCCTTTGATGAATCAGTTGTACAAGTTGGCATTTGAACATACACATCAAAAGTTCAACTCGGGTATCAAAAGGTCAGTACCTGAATATTTCTAGGTGTAGTAGGAGGCACAGTGCTGGTTGTTGGCCCCCAATAAAGAGGTCCGTAGCGATTCCGGTTTGTGTACGAGTTGTGCCTTGGCCCCATGGCTCCAATGTTATATGGCTGGCGTCGCAAGTTTTTGAAATTTGGAGACCAAATGGCAGCTGCTCTCTTCGATCTGCTTCGAGCATTTCTGGTCTAGAAATCAAAGAAAATAAATCAGGATTTTTGGTTATCCTAAACCTTTTTAGTTTTGAATGTAGATGTGCACCAAAGTTTTATTAGATAATTCAATTTTACCTGACTCAATGTATGAATTAAGTCAATGTTACAACACAATAAAAATATCCATAGCGATTTTACTTAGTTCTTTAGCTATAATCTCTACATCTTCTTACTTTACCTATGCTAAATGTTTTTATGTTAATCGAAGGTTTAAGATCTTTCATGATTTGTGTCTTCATTTTTACATGACATTTGGAGGTTTTCAACTCATTTCAATTTGTGTGATATGAGCCAATTGCACATAACATCTAATAATCTTTTTGATAATAACATTGCTAGCTGCTTTAAAATCTTCTACCTAGTATCTGTTCTCTTAATAGAGAAAGGCATTTAAGCACTTTATGTCAAAACATTTGTTTGTTTTAGTGGCTACCTATTAGCCTTTTTAAGGATTTTCATATGGCAAAATCGATATAACAATGTTTTTTGGGAATGAAAGTATGGCCCATAAAGCGATATATATAAGATAAAGTATGTAGTAAATAATATAAAATGTATAACGTACATTATAGTATATAATATATTGGTTTCTGATTTTAAAATCATTATTACAAGTTTAAAATTCATTTCAAATCATCATTTATTCAAAATTTATTTAAAATTATCTATCAAAATTATGGTATTTCATTTTAGCATCTAACTAGTTAACCTTATATTTTAGATTTTACTTCAAACTCTAAATAAAATCCATGAGCCTATTTTTTTAATTTCAAAAAATTTAAATAAATATTAAGCTGTTGATATAGCTTTTACTTTTAGTTGTCCAAACTTGATATATTCATAATTGACAGGTATTTTTGTAAAAGAAAGTCTAGATTATTGATACATGTTTGTACGATAAAAAGTAACCAATATTCAAAGCACTAGAGTTGTATGTTTTGTAACTTGATTCAGTAAAGGTGATGAGTGAAACTATTCAGTGTTTCATAAAGCCTAAAAAGTATTAATTCTTTTGCGGTATCGCCAATTTTTTTAAAAATACATATCCATATTTATACATATGTACTTTTATTGGGCAGGCCATAATACTTTTTATAAAAAAACTGTTTTCTATGAGTTACCACAAAATTGTATTTACAAAACAAAAAGAAAGCTATTCTCATGTGGTATTATCAGAGCAAAAATAAAACTTTATCCTAAAAAGACTTGAAACTAATCAGCTTAGGTATACATACACCTGATCTCTTTGGATTAAAAGTTTAAATATTTAGCAATACAATTTTTGATGCAATTTTTAGTGCATCTTTAGGAAAGCACAAAACAAAATGATCACTTCATGGATATTTGGTAGTTGAAAATTAAAACATATCAGTGATATATGATTGAGTTAACCTATTCAGTACTTTCAATTACGCACTGTTAGTAAATAACATATCAGGTAGTTGGAGAACATGCACTGTTTTCAAGCAAAAATATAGATTTGTATGGGTTCATCGAAGCCAGTATAAATTATAGATGAACAAAAAGGAAATAGCAAAAAGAGTTAGCTCACAAAAATTTACCAAATAGCAGTATTTTTATAAGTCATGATAAATATTTACTGTAAATAAAAATATATTTAACATAATGGTCATGGGCTCAACTAACTTGGCATTTGAACTGTGGCACTAAATTCCCTGTTAATTTCAGCTACTTTAATCAATTCTAGATTAATATTGGTTATTGATGAGGAAATCTGGTGCTTATTTGTAATATATCGAGCTTTATTTGTCAGACTTTAGTGAGAACACATAAACTTATCATAAGATGAAAGGTTAAAAGAAATGGATGTTGTCAGACTTAGACAAATATGTCTTAAAAATTCTCATTCAAAAAGATATTTGGCAAAGATCTATTTCATATAGCTGTAATAGAAAAATATAATAGAACTATTCATCGCTAGTAGTTTTATAAACCGTAAGCACTATTTTGTTGATCATTCTCCAAAAGACCTACATTCTATTGGTTTTTAAATGCCAATGTAAGTGATTCATGTCAATCTGTTTCTCTACTTAAAAGTCTGTTAATCTCTCTACTTGTCTGTTAGTCTAATAGTCTATTTGTTGGTTTGTGGGTCAATTGGTTGGTCTTTCTGTCTGTTTGCCTGTATGTCTGTCTGATGATATTAATAAACTTCCTTCTACATTTTGATATTATTGTATTTTGGTATCCCATTATACAGTATACATTATTGATTTAGATTCTGACTTATTGATAACTAAATCAAGGTTTTACATCTAAAACCAACATACCAAGCTTATTTGTTCGAAGATTTGTGCGGCATTTCAAATTTGTTGTATTTAGCAGAAAATATGTCTGTAAATGAATACTGAAAACTGGTTCAAGTTGTTTAATACTTCAAATACCTTATAGTAAACTATTTCTAAAATGCTGCAGTCATGAACTACAGCATTATATGTATATTCAACATGTTATTATGAACAACTGAATTACATGTATATGTTAATTATATGAAAATGTGCAAACTAAACTGTGTGTAACAAAATCTGACAATGAAAAGCATTTATTGTCACTGAGAGATAACAGAAGGAAAAAGCAGGTTTTTCTGGTACATGGTGGAACACCATGCACCAGAAATGCCATGTATGTCAGGTATGGTGTATCATGGTAGTAGACCATACCTGGCATGCAAGGGGTAAGGTGATATAAATAAAACTAGACAAAGTTTACACTTCCTTAGTTTTTAAAGTTATTATAGATTTTTCTTTGACTTGATAAATTTTGACTATCCCTGTTCTCTCATCTACGAATCTGTAGGGCTTCAAAAAGGGCAAATGTCATTTGAGAATTGTTTTAGATATAAAGTCTAATATTTACGATATTTTTACTATTAATGTTGGCACAACTTTGAGTAAAAGTTTGACAATGCCTTGTCCTTAAAAAAACTTGCATTAGATCTTGCTTGAAGGAACTATGTTCCTCTACTGTAATAACAAATTGTAGATGAGCGACCTACCAGTCAAGCTTAGAAAAAAGCATCTAAAAATGTACTTGCATGAAACTTTTTCATTGAAAATTATAGGTAAACCCTCAAGCCCCATAAGAAAACTGAAAAGTAAAACCCATTACCATGAATCCTAATGAATGAGCCAGGAGAGTAAGCGTCACCGAGATCAGTAGCCATCTTGCTAGTAGTCCTCTGTTTGTCATAGTTGTAGTCTCTTCAAACCACTACCTAGCAGGAGAAGACCCGTCAAATAAATGACTTTGTTCTTTTTTGAAAAATTTAGTTTTGTTATCTTGTGACAAGTTCAGTCGGAATAAGAATATTAATGGGTTTTCCTCCGACTGTTCATCAATTACACGCGCCCTGATGAATCATCAGCTGGCTTATTGTTCAGCCTCTTCCTTTCGAAGTCAGATTAATGACTGATTCGACTGTCAAAAGTGTTGTTCATCATGGTTTCAGCAAGTTTAAACAATATGCAATCAACGTTTGAACATTAAAAAGTCAATTAATTATCTGCTAAAAAGGCTTTAGCAGATAATTTCTGAGAGCTTTATTTGAAGTCAAGAATGATAAATATATGTTGGAGTAGTAAAAGATTATGTGCAACGATACGATGTATTTTTAGAAGCTCCGAATTGGAATGGTTTCTAATGTGCATAGTGGAAAGAAAGACCTGGAGTGCAGTTGATATTGATCAATTTGCAGATCGCTTGTCTTAGAAGGGTGGCAATACACTAACCACCTACACTTTTCACTTGTTAAATTTGTTAAATTTTTATAATATAATGGTTCATCAATAAAATCTATCTTTTCTGTTCTAAATTGTTACAACCGAAAGATGAATTGGATCAATACTATCTTTTGTAACATGCACAAACTGAGAAAGTGAGACAAGAATAAAGAAGAGAGAGAGAGAGAGCGAGAGAAAAAAGAATTGGGTCAATACTATCTTTTGTAACATGCACAAACTGAGAAAGTAAGACAAGAATAAAGAAGAGAGCGAGAGAGAGAGAATGATAGGTAGAGTGATGGAGAAGGAGATAGAAAGCAGCGATAGAAGATAAAATAGAGAAGAGAGTTAGAGGGTGAAAGAGAGGAAAGTACGTGGGAGAGAGAGAAAGTGAGGGAGAGAGAGAAAGAAAGAAAGAGACGGACAGATGTACAAATAGACAGGCAGACACATGGACCAACGGATTAATAGTTGCCCTAACAGACAAACAAACAGAGAGGCAGATCGACATGACAGACTGACATTGTTCAACCCAATAGACTGTAGATTTTTTGGGGGAGAACAATCAACAAAATAATGTTTGCAGTTTATAAAACATTAACTATGAGTAGATCTATTAAAGTTACCATTGCATCTACATGTATATGTGTATATAGATTTTTGCCGATTATGCTTTCAATTCTTATGTTTATGTTTTTTGTTAAAAGTATAAAACATTAGCTTTGAGTAGCTCTATTAAAGTTACCATTACATATATACATAGATTTTTGCCAGTTATGTTTTCAATTCTTATGTTTGTGTTTTTTGTTAAAAGCATGTTAGTTCATACTGAATATCTTTAATATTTAATTAAGACTAAATGCATTTAGCTAAATTTACAATTTTTTCGTACATACGTTTGAATTTAGATCAGCTAGCCTTTAACCCTTGATGAACTCAGTTTTCCTGTAACATTTTTTATCTGCCTTTTGTGCACTTGCCTAAACACTATTTGTTATCACACAAAACAACTCATGTGTAGGCCTGTGCCAAAACTACAGCCTCACTCATGAAGAAATCGTAGCTCAGAAACCATGTTTCAAACATGCAACAACGAAGGCTTATTTTCATGTGATTACGATTCTTTCTATTGATACAGTTGCAACCACTCAACATACCTAGTTGAACCAATTTTTCTTAACTTTGTGTTATCTAAGGATATTTAGCTTAGTTGAGTTAATTGAGTTACAAGCAGATTGATCTTACCGCTCCCTTTTTGCTGAATAGTTTGTCTGTAATCATTCAGAAACTTTAAACTCATCTCTCAAAGTCTTCATCATGCTATCTGAAAAACTAATTTTATCACACCCTGAGGGTGATATTCTTCACCCATATTGTAATGAGATGCCATTTCCACAGCTGTCAGAAGCTTATTTACACTTGAATGTTTATTAGGTTCATGAGGTAATAATTTTGGTCAGGAAAAAAGGTAATAAATTACCTGCTTTCATGAATAATTTAGTTTTATTAGAGTCATGCACTTCTGGAACTTTCTTTTTAGCATTTTTAGATGTGCCATGTCAAAGCAGCTCAGCCTTGAACCAGAACAAAAAAACTTTTAAATCTAAACTGGTTAAACCTTCAGAAAAGAATCATCATAATCATAATAATTCAATAACCAATTATCTTCTATTGATCTCTTTGGTTGATGAGTTTAATGGTTTAGTTGGTTGCTTGTTAACTGAAGATTCCTGGTAAAGAAAAAAAATTTTTTGGAAGATTGAAAAGCCACTAGCTCATGCGAATATGTTAGCTGAGACACTATTGTAGCAATATTTACTGTGAATCTTCGAGATAGAATTAGCAAAAAATTTGCTAAGGTGAAGTTTAACAACAAACTGAAGACAACTGTCGGGCAATATAGCAGTATTGCACTATGACTGTGTGGGTGGTCTAAACAAATGCAGGAATGTTCTGGAACAAAGCAAGCACTGCATGTGTGGTGTGTGGTGGACAGCTTACACTTTTTGTGTGTGGACAGTGAGCTCAGAGGCTTATTAGGAAAAGCTGTTAAGTGATAGAGAAAAATATGATACAGAAACAGTGCAACGCAAGAAGTCTTACTTCCTTCAGATTTGCGCAGATGGATGTAAATCGGCGTCAAAAACTTTGTCTGCAGAGTTTGAAAACCTGAAAGTGTTTTATCTTACACATGATTTTCAAGATTTGAGAACCTGCATAAAACCTAAACACAATAACAATGACAACGATTATTTAAAATTATGATTATTGGTGTCATTTAGCATTATTTTTTTGTTGTTAAAGACTGGTAGATTTTGTTGAAAGTTTGGGATGTCGAAACTAATAAAATTCACATCAATTTTAGGTAATACTAACTGCCAAGTTTTTAAACCACCACAAATCAACAAATACGACTGCCAAAAGTAAATAGTTAAAATTTTATTTTCCCACACCGATGTTGTTGATTCCACCTTCTAACGCAATAGTTAGTTTTGGACGGAGTTATTCAGTAAGCTTATTCTTGGCATGACTCTCAGACTCTCAGGCATGAAAGAACTTTCATGGGAAATTTAATGTTCATGGCTTGAAGTTGGCTATCAACCATGCTGTATTTTAGGGTGCAGGGCAGTTTCAGTTGTTCCTGTTGTGATGATTGTAGCCTACCACTGACTTGCAGCTTGGTGTTCCATAGAGCTAACCACGACACCGATGAATGAGTGTAAGGTACCAACAACATTTAACTCTGAATAGTGTTTATATTTTTTCTGTCCAGTATAAAAACTGCTTCATTTGCCTTAATTTAATCCTTTTAGATAACTGCATGTGGGATTGCAACCTCTTTTGTACAAATTCAAGAAAAGTCACTGACAAAGATGTTCCCAGCTTTGAAAACAGCAAATTATGGCAATATCCCTTTAATGTATTACAATTTATTATATAGACGGTTCAGTCCAATTTTAAGCAGTTTCATTGGCTTAACCAGCTATTGCAGAGAATTATGCCTCTGTTTTTGTTTTGTTATACAAGGCAGAGGATAACTCTAACAGCGTGAAGGATTAGCTAACAAATGTTTACTTTCTTGTGTTTTTGTGTGTTCTAAGAATATATTCAGCTTCATCATGATGTTGCTGTTGGTTTGGACCCCTTCTGCATAACTAACAGCTTTTTTGGCGAAGTTTGTCACTTTAGCTTTTGTGTTTAAGAAAGAGATTAGAGATGATAACCTTGCTATCGCAATACTTCATTTCACCACAAATAAACATAGTTGGAGACCATTCAACTGTCCAATCTCAGGACCAATGTATAGCCAAATTACAGAAAAAGTTGAAAACTTGGATCATTAGAAAAAAAACTGGCATATTCTTGCTTAGTCATTAACACATCTGCTGGTCAAAACACGATGTAACTAGCCTTTCCGTAATCCTTTTTAGATGACTGTATATGGATAATGAGTATTGTCACCTTTTTTGTATGAATTCAACAGAAGTCACTGACAGAAACGTGTTGGCGACTTTAAAAACAGCAACTTATGTAAGTATTCCTTTAATATATTATAATTTAATATATCGACTTTTTAGTCCAATGTAAGGCAGTTTCTTTGGCTTAAATTCCCATGATACAGCTTTTACAGTGTTGATAAATTGTTCTTTTTGCACGAATGAGCCGAAACAATCACCATCACGTAGCAACACTACCAGAATTATCTCCATCTCAATTATAATATGTACCACGTGTATTCACATATAATTAGCCCAAGTTACTTAGTATAAAGGATACTAATCTAAAATTGTTTCCGTCAATTAGTTAATTCTATTTAGAGAGAGGACATGATATGATGAATGGTGGAAACTGGTATTGGTGGTGTCACCGGATCGGTGCAAATGGAAGTGAAAGCTTTAAAATTTAGTGCAGTTTCATCAGGGCAGAGTAAGCTACTAGCACGAGAGCTGTTGTGGCCGATTGTTCTGGGATGTCCTAGTTGTAAACAATGAGTTGTGGTTCAATTCTTAAAACAGGCAACTGGTTGTAACAGAAATGGCATCCATATTTCTCTCTGCAGCTGGGCATGTCTTTACTTAGACTTAGCCATTTTACTTAGACATGCCCAGCAAAAATCAAAGAGTCCTGTTTGTGCAACAGGTCTTGAAAACACACAGCTGCTGTTGGCAGTAAGCTAAGTGGCAATTATACCGCATCTCTGAGGGATTGCTGACACACAGACACAAATGTCTTGTTAGCAAATCTTTTAGGAGTGCAATAAAGCTAGATTAGTCAGCAGGCTATGATATGTTTGATGCTTTGACTCACCAGATTTGGTTCTTTTGGCGATAAAAGTGACTTTTTCTTGTATTTTATAAGTTTATAAGACAACGATTCAATAGGTATAAATACAGTAAAAGTAATAATCGAAAAACTTTCAAATTGTTAATCTCTCGCGACTCCTAATGATCAACAGTTATTAAGTCAAAACTGATTGATCCGGCTAGTACTAATAAAGCCAGTTTCAGTTTTCCACAAAGTTCTAACTGTTGAACCACTTGATAGTGATCGTTGCTGCAAATGAGGAAAGTAACAGACCGGAGCAAGCACGTGATTGATATGGTCGGTCGGTGATGTTTGAAGCCTGTCATTGTTTGGGATTGGCTAATTAATTAATAGTCAGCCTAGCTTGAAATTAAATGCTAAACACACTGAAAAAGTTCTTGCTTTTTTATGAGTTAACTCGATTGCTATAAAATAAGATATTGCAATATATATTTAAAAAGGATTTGAAAGTAGAAATATTAACAGTAAATACAAAAGTAGATGCAATTTTTACAATAATAAAAGCTATCTCATCCGTTTGTCCTAAGTTATGCTTAGAGGTTAGGAAAAAATACTGCTTTTAATGACATTCAAACTTGTAATTTTCAGCTTGATAAAAATGACACTCAGCTACTTGTGCTGACCAACCTCCTTGCCGCATTACTGGATATTTGTGCAGTTAGTTATTACACCTACCAATATTTCATCTCACACTAGACCGCTAGGGTACTACAATGAGAGCCCTGTTCATCTGCCTGAAGCCATGGTTAGAAGTTAGAAAACTGATTATATCGTACAGAATTTGAACCCACAATATCCATCGCATCCACTCCCCCGTGCTATCATCTGCTCCAATCATTTTCCTTCCAAGGTGTTATAACTATTTTCAGTGCTTTCTTGGCACACTAATGATCTCTCACGACACTCAAGACAGGTAAAAAAAGGGTATTATATCAAAGAAATTGACCGGTATGAATAGTAAGAACAATATATTATAGTCAATTTTGCTGCCTCCCCTGCGCTTAGTAAAGCTTTCATAGCAAGCTGACTCTGTTACGCTACCCTTCTCTACCAGCTTTTACAAGGCCTATTATTTTACTTCCAGGGAGCTTACATTACTTACCTTTGGACTTACAGTTTTAACGAGCCTGTGGTTTGTGAGTACTTGGAGCTGATTCTGGGTGTACTTTATATTAAATAGAAACTCAAAGGAGTACATAATTTTAAAGGTTGACTTGCAACCAAAATTCACACTACAGTTATTTGGTATCAAAAGGTTCCTATGTCTTACTTAAAAATGTCTTGCTCTTCTGTATTGTAGGTACAAAGTATTTGTAAATGTTATTACAAGCTTTTAAAAGTTCAAACACGAACAGGTTAATTGTAGCAATCCCGAAAACGCCGTAGGTTGGAATCCCTCGGAAATGAGACGTAGTTGAACACGATGTGCTTCTGTTTCCACTTCCATGCAATCTCATTCGTCGAAATGTTTTCACAAGTATACTTCACGCATTCAATAAAACCATGTCTATTGTCCTTATGTGTCTATTTCATGATCATCGTAATGCTGTCACTCTCAAAATATGCTGTAAGAATTGTTTGCGCCATTTGGCCGAAAATATGGGTTACATGATCAGCTTACGACTAGATGATTAGACAAAACTGAAATGAAACTGTAAAGTAGCAAGCATCTATACGCTATTTGTTAAAGGCTTTCCGGTAGAATCATAACTGTTTGTCATAAACTAGTGCTACGAAACGATTTATATTGAGCCTTTGATTGACCTTTCATTTCACGTGATAACATCACGTGTCAAAACTATAACCACGTCGAGTCGAGTACACCGTCAAAATAAAGAGATTCCTACCTACAGCCTTTTTTTACCTGTTCGTTTTTGAGCGTTTAAGAGCTTGTAATCACATTTCCACATATTTTGCCCCTACAACACAACATAGTAAGACATGGTGAACCTTTTGACACCAAATAACTGTAATGTGAATTTTGTTGCAAGTCAACCTTTAAGCTAATTGCGTTTGGAATAGCATTTGCTCAAAGGACACTTCTTCTTTGCAGATCGCCACGAACTACAATATGTTTATATATATATATATATAGTGTATAGCCGTTAGTAGACATCTGTTATATGTGTATCAGGTCATAGACATGAACTCATTCACTGTCCTTATACATGTAAATGAAGAGTGCAGACAACTCCATCTTAAAATTTCTTTAGGTATTACTAATTACCCAAACATATCTATTTGTTATCTATTTAGTTTAAATTTATCTTACCAAACGTGATACATTAATCATTGGTAACTTTTGATGAAAACAACATTATTGTAATATTATTCCAACCAAAGATCGATAGATCAAAGGTTAGATATTTATGGATCAGTCTTTAATTAACAGGAAATGGAATTATGAAACCTGGATAACTATACGTACATATTCTTCAAGCATGTAGAAAATTCTAACGTGTAGAGACATTAACTTCTCGTAAAAATTTCAGCCAAGGCTGAATAACAAAAACGCAAGTGAAAATGCTTAAAAACTACCAATGAATACTTACGTGTTTACGAACTGTCTAAAAATGTAGACCACATGTGTCACTCGCGACTGCTGGTCACATTCGGCCTACCTTGTAATCAGATCTGGCCCACAAGATCTAGCACAGAACTACGTCTCCCATAATGCAATGCTTCAGATGCCTTGCTACGGATTTCTCGGGTCAATTTAACCTGAAGTTTGTTTCAGACTGATATTCCTGTCTGTTTTTATCCATATTTATGTTCCAAAAGCATTTAGTTTTAGAGTGCCCCATAAATGTTTATCCTGTTTGGCCCGCCACCTAGATTGTGTTTGGAATTTTGGCCCCTTGTACAATTGAGTTTGACATTGCTGATGTAAACTCTGAAACTTTTTATTGACATAAACACGAGAGAGGAGCCTTTCCAAAAGGTTGAACTTGTATTTGCTGTAATCTAAAATACTGCAGACACATTGCTGCATTGTATAAACTACTTTCAATAGAATTAACAAACTATAAGATGTATAATAATGTCAACACTTCTAGACAATTCTAGTGTGTAGCACCACTGAATCTTTAATTTCCAAGCAATTGTGTACAAAATATATATTACAGTCATATTCAAATAGCCAAAAAACTTCCTCTTCTTGGCGTAAAAATTTATTCTCACTCAAAGGAGATCTCCATTACATTATCAGATGAGAAATAAACATTTTGTTTAAATAAATGGCTGAATCATATAATAATCTTCGCACGATGAGTAAGAAATCTATAAATACTGAAAACTTCAAACTAAACAATATTTACAACAAAATTTTGCTACAACTTCTAAAAAGTTACTATAAATAAATAAGATATAAACAGCGAGCGGTAGAGACACATAATAAAAATGAGAACTCAGTCAGCTCAGCAAAAGCTACTGTTAGGCTTAGTGTGATCAGACACATAGAGTGTGGTTTTATATGTCCTATTGCTGCTGTCTGAGGAGGCGTGGCTAGAGCCCGAGCTGTGTTTAGATGCAGAGGATGAGGGTCTCCTCACCTTCTCTTTCATTTCGTGTAATGTCTTTTGCAGTTTATTGTTTGCATTGTCGAGTTCACGAATTCGTCTCTCTTGACTCTCGATGATTTGCTCTTTGCGGGATATAGCACTCTTCATTTCCAGCTGTTCCTGGCGTAGGTCTTCCTCAATCGCAAGAAGCCTACCAAATGGAAACAAACACTCCTGGTCAACTCTGAGACAGAAAAGCACTGAGAATTCTATAATGACGAATTCATAGCTTTAAAGATTCGACCACATCAAATTATAGTAGATTTTACCAGAAAGTATAGATGTTTTTTATCATTTGAGATTTTGTATGTTGTTTTAGGTGATCTGATGGCAAGATGTTTCAAGATTGAAATCGACAAAACTCAATCACAGTTAAATGCTCAGAAGAACAAGATGTGTCCAGACTTCCACTATAATGACGTCAACAGTTCGTCTTTAACAAAAATAGGTGGGAAGGTAGGAAGCACCACCTGAATATTTTATCAGTTCCTTAACTATATATTGCGGTAATGAGGGCGTGACCAACTCCCCCATAATTATCCACTTTATCTCCAAGAAACTAGTGATGAAGACTTTGGATACTTAAAGAATTTTAACCTATTTGTTACAATTGTACAACAAGCCATATTGTTAAGCAAAGTTCAACTTTCTACTTATGACTCAAAGAGAATGTGTTAGATAAAGCTGAGCCAGTTCAGAGTCTATCGCAAGATGTCTGCTTCCTAGTAATTTAACCTCAGTGAAGTCTACTTGTGCATTCTAACGACTTCCTGTAGAATAATTTAGCAGATTTTCACAATATTGCTAAAAGAAAAACAAACCACCACCATGAAAAGTAAAAATCATGTTTTGCGGTCTAGGAAGTAATTTGCAAGGATACTCCCACAACTCAGCCATCGGATCTCGCAGCTGATTTATTTAAAACAAAAACCTGACTGACCCAGTTTACAGGACCGACGATCAACTAAATCTCTAGAAAAAGCAGGTGATATTGCTGAGTCGGAGCCAAAAATGTGAGATAACCAATATAGTCATAGGCACACACACACACTGGTGATCCCAACATCTTACCAAGTAACTTCTTGAAGCTTCCATGATCACACTGTTGTGACATAGCCGCTAGACATCCGCAGGAAAACATGATTGTAATTGAGGCACATTCAAGAGCTTTAAAGACATTCGCAATATTTACTAATGATTTACTTGCCTAAATGAAGTACTCAATCGGATATGTCCCCCCACCCTAACAGCAAAACGACAACAAACCCAGACTAAAACCATCAGTTATATACATCATGAGAAATTGCCCTAACCAACATCTGCTGAAAAATATCTTATAAGACTTTGGTTGACCTTTGGGTGACCTCAGCCAAAGGTGCAAAAGAAACCGATAAAACCCAAAAGCGTGCCAGTATATCAGGTTAATTTTAGCACGGACACCGGTAGAGATTAACATCACATACATATTCTAAGGAAATTATTAATGGTGTCACACATTTGATAAATCTATTTAGAGAGCAGTAAAGAAAACGACAGTACACATAGATGATTAACAACTGCATTGAATAAATTGTTGAATGATGAATATTGACTAAACACCAATTCTATTGTGGTCGGAAAGTATAGTACTGATCCAAAACAATGCAGTGACAATATATTGAGGTGAGAATTGCTGTCAACCATTCCTGCTTAGAAACTTACAAGCGACTCTCACTATGCGAGATTTTGTAGTGGGAGGCTGAGCCAAGATCTGGTCAAAGGCGGCGAGCATTTGATTTCTCAATGTAAAATCTGAGTTTATCTGTACATCGTCAAAAACTAACATAAATCAAACTAATTAATCTATATTTCACTCTAAACGTCTATCAAAAGTATATAAACCGTGACTAGTAAAAAGTAATGAACATTTGGTATTACAATTTCCACTCCGTCATCTGAGTTGATTTGACAGAGCACAACTGTTCACTCTAAATTTACAAATAAACACTGTTTTTAAGAGATTTTCAATGTGTATAAAATTTAAAAACCGATTAACAAAGTTGTTAGACCAATCGATGGAACTAGATTAAACTTAACAAACATACTACTCTGATAGTAGAAATACACTGAATTGAATTAACTCAGCCCACCGATGACTCACCTCTGTATTATATTTTTTATTTGTTCATCCTTTTCATGCTGCTGAGCTCGAAGTCTCTCCTCAGACTCATCCAGTCGCGTCTTCCACTCATCCATCACCTGATTGGTCTGTTCCGCCTGGTAGGCCAGCCTAGACTCGGTTCCATTCAACCTCGTCTGAGCCTCATTTAGCTGACTTCGGAGTACGGTAACCTCCGCCTCATACTAAAACAACAAGTATCATAAACTCTTAAGCGAATGTTAGAAAATTGTTAGATCTTAATAGAAAAGAAACAATGAGGATGGTATTTAACTAAGAAGGAATCCTGATTGTTACCTCTTGTTTGATTTTAGACGTTTCATCGATGCTCTTCTGGATGTTTTTGATGCCAGTCTGTTGTGTGTTTAGACTGGCTTGTGAACCTGCCCAGCTGAGGTTGCTAGTTGGCGTGCTTGGCCGCTCAGTTTGGGAAAGCTATAGAAAAAACAGATATTGAAAACCTTTCTCCAATATTCAATAGAAATTTTGTCTCTTCTCTATCCGCTAAGGATAGAACCAGTTTTAACTAGTTTTGTCTAGCATCCCAAACTGACCTGTTCATTTGGCAGACGAGATAGAGGAGGATCAAACGCATTACTTCCATCAGGTTGCGGACGAAGTGACGTCTCTGGGTACAACTCCATAGCAGGAAATCTAGCACACCCAAACCTCTTTTCATCTATATAAAAACAATAAAAGAATGAAATTAAACTGTACACAACTTCAATTGCTTTATGGTAAAGGGAACTAACATCATCATAACTGAACATCTCTTCTCACTTTTAGCTTCTACGTATTCTACAAGAAGCTCTAACAATGCAAGCTAACACTAGCAAAATAACAAGTGTCACCTCTGTCACTGTCAGGCGTCACCAGGTTCTTGCTATCGGTCTCCATCTCGACTGTGTGTGGTATGTCAAGAGATGCACTAACCGCATGTTTTGGCACTACTGGGTGGTCCAATGTGTGATGATAATGTCGAGTCGATGGGAGGGACAAATCAGTCTTTGCAGCGGTTTCCTTTGCCTTTCTACTTCGACCTCGAAGGTTGAGCGAGTTGAACCTAAAGAATAAAGCTGGGGTAATGTACGAAACCCACGATGTATAGAAACTGAGTTTAGTGCAAATTGTACTCTTTAGTTGACTAGGAGGTTAGTTATATATAGGCGAGAGACATACTAGTAATGACAGCGCGCGAAGCTTCAAAAACAGAGAATAAGAACCAACAATAACATTAACTGTTAAAAAGCATCGAACCAAAACTGACACAAGAGACTCTAAGACCACACACTAAGTTTTTAAGTTATCAGAAACGAAACGGTTGGGTGACTATCTTAAGGTCGTGCTAGAAAGGTAATAAACAAATTTGATAGGTCTAATTGTGAAATGCTAACCTGCCATGATATTCCAAAATAAAAATAGCTCTTTTTTCCAAGTAGCATGAGAAAATACATTGTTGTGTTAAATTACTATAAAATATTGAATCAAGCACATTGTTCTTTGGAAAATTATGTAATTCAGCAAGCTTACATGGAAATCATCATTTGATTTTAGCTGCTATTACAACTCTGCTGATCACGTGGAACCAGTGTAAATACTTTTCTGCTCGTGTTCACAAATAATGAGATACTGCAAATACCATTACCCTTATCAAAAGATTTTTGATAAAACAAACAGAAGTTATAAATATTACAACTCTTTAATACAACACACTATTTTATTCTCATGAAGGTAGGAGTGTACCCTCAAAAAGAGCTTTAGCCAGCAAAAATAGCAATGAAATGCAAAATGAAGAATGTTTATTCTTCATACAGCATATATGATATATCAGCTCAGCATGATACATAGAGCAGTTGTAATGCAGTTAAAGCATGACTTGGCTAAAGCATGACATGGTAGACAGATGAAGGCACCTGTCATCACCTGTCTTCATAAATGAACAAAAAGCTTGTATGCTTGAAAGAACAAATCACGATTTGAAATTCTAGAAAATTCTAGAACAGCTTATCGACAAAATGGGAAAAAGTCAGTAACAACTTCATATGAGAGTCGGAGCCCTATAATTACGACACCGCAAGAACAGTGCAACAATACGACAAGGTCAAAGAAGATGCTGAAATGACACTTAAAAGCAGGTGGTACTGCACGGAGTATGAGGCGTGTTAGTGTATGCATTGGAGACTACAGACCTAACCAGATGGAATTGCCTGAAAGTGAAAAAAAATAAACTCGAAAAGTTTTGACAAAAAAAAACAAATGGAAAGTTCCACAACAGTCAAAAACTAAGGGTGCTTTTGGAGTCCCCACACAATCAGGTACGCAATTGCTGTAGACCTTAGGCCTTCAAATTCTGATTGCCTACTCATACTCTTACGAAAAATACATTGGTTTTGCCTTTTTATGGTACCCAATAGTGGAGTAAGGTGTGGTCTATATACCAATTGAGGTAAAAATTTTCACATTTTAGTGATTTTAGAATACAGCAACCAACCGGTTGCTCGACAACAAACTTATCAATTAAGTATTTACAATGTCCATGCGCAATCCACTGAAAGTGACATCCCAAGGATATCTCCATATTCATGCATAGGAATAAACGAACGCTTATTATGTAACCAATTCCATGAAAGGCATCTTTTTCAATATTTTGTCAATCCATATCCCCCTAAGGTATATGTGTATGAACTCACAAGCACCTTAATTGAATATTTTACACTGATCGTCTCCAAAAGTAGAAGACGACTTGACGACTATTTGACGTTAACTATACAAACAACAGCACTGACTTGTTAGGGAGAGGAGTGAACTCTGGAGTAGCTGGATGCTCCGCTGCCCGTCTGGGCGATGTCATCATCGTACTAGAACTGTGTTTAAACGCCGGATTGATGAACGCTAAGGGCTGTTGCTCCTTGTTAGCCGGTTGGAGATTAGAAGGTTTCGCTACAACCAAAGTAGAGAAGTCAAACTACGCTGAAAAGAGACCAGCGTAAAGGATGTAGTTAAGAGGAGCGGAGCGATTACCAACACCCGAGCAGTTGTAAACCAGCAGAACAGAGCCTCTTATACCTACCTTTTCTGAGAGCATCGATGTCAATATTGGCTGAAACTGAGTCTGAGGAAACAGGCTCGGGGTCTGTGGGTAGACTAGTTGTCTCTATGTTAGTTATTGTCTGCGGTTGCGATTGCAGAACGTCAGCAGAGAGAGTCGAAGGAGGAGAGTTGTTTTCATCAACATATGATATCAAGTCTATATAGTCACCTGTACCAAGCACAGATATAGGGGGTCAGGGAAGAGCAGAGGGTATACCTAGTGGCTGAATTTAAGTGCATTCAGACTCAGGGGAAAAGCTCGCATTATGAACAACCTTCCCATAAAACCTTAGGACCGCCGCTTAAAACTGATGTCAGACACAATTGTTTTGAAAAAATAAAATCTCACCAGTTTAAATTAACATATTATTAACTTTGTTATGTTGGTGTTGATACATTGTCCATCAGCCGCTTTGCATTATGGGAAAAATAAGACATCTGGTCTTTATAGCCAAAATAGCTGTTCTGTTAGATCAATGTGTATTTAATTGGGATCATGACTACTGGATAAAATTCAAATCAAGAATATGTGAAATTCATAAGAATAAACCAAAAATAAGAATAAAATTAAATATTACTCAAAACAAATACAAACAATAAAATAAAGCTAACTGTAAGTTATTTAAGCAGAATTATTACTGCGATCCCAGTTGAATACAAGGTAAAAATATAATATGATTTGTTTCAAATAAAAATAATTTAGCAATTTCTATTTGTGAAATGCTACACTTTGAATAGATTTTTCAATCAGTTTTTAAAAGGATTTATTCAGTGTATCATATAACGCAATAAAAGAGAACTAGGAGGATTGAGAAGAGAAGACAACTTTATCACAACAGGTATAGCAGACAATATTAGTAAGGCATAAACAAACAACACAGAGGGCGATGAGTACATACGACTCAAGAAGCCAAATATCTTAGCCTGGAGCCCGAGGCGAACAAATAAACTAAGCTGGAGATTTATGAATATCGCGTCTCAAATTAAATGATATTTAGGGTCAAGGCCAATTAGAAGTGATGACGATAAAAAGCGGACAAATGAAAAAGGTCTGGATAGCAAGAAAAAGCTTAGCTACATTGCTGCCAACTCATAGTATGAGTGTACCACCAACCAGAGGGACGCATCTCCCTATTACCTTCTACAAATTAACAACAAAGGTTAGACTAGACATTGGCTAATAGGGTCAGTTAAGGTTAATACGGAAGGAGGGAATAATATTCACATGGTGAAACACTAGCGGTCTCCTTCTAAGCGATAGCCTAAATGCACAACTTAAAGGTCATGAGCTGAATTACTTTACAAACATTGGGAGTTGTCTACTATCAATATGACTAGTTGAGTTTTTATGAAGTCACAAAAGATAACCTCTCAGAAACTATGTTTAGGAATATAATTACTCCAAGCCTGGTTCACTCTATATCACCAAATTCAGATGTTAAACACACAACACTTCAGTGATTGTCTGTAATAGCAATGTTCACATTATCCCAAACCTATCTGCGTTTACCACAGCGAATAGTCCGCGGTATTCTCATGAAAACGATGAAATACTAGGCCCGCAGCAACTGTTATGAAAGAAAATGTAAATTGAGCAATCCGTGACAATCATCATCGCCGAAGGGGTACCTATTGTACAGGCTGTCAAGCATGTACAGCAAACTATTGGAAAAGTTTGCCAGCTGCAATCTTTTTCGACGTATCCGCATTGCCTCGACTATGCTATCGGTTCATGGTGCACATAATCAACAGCCATCTACTGAGAAGACAACTCCGACATACGGCAATATAGTAGGAACCAGCCATTAGCAATCACTAAAGATTAGAACTTAAGTTTTATGGAGTTATCTAACCATGCCGATATCTGCCATCAGCCTACATCAACATAAATGAAATGAACTCACCATTGACAAGATCATTTGCGGTGAGAACCCTGTCCCAGACGCGATGTCGGACAACTTTGCGAGATCCGCTAGAGCTTGTTGAGCGTATTGTGTCGCTGTCGCTACGGTTACTGATGTCAGCATCGGGGTCTTTGGGCTTATCCATAAACTGCGGTACAACCTGGTCAAGAATATAATAATAATAATAACTCGGTATACTTGACTAGGTAACAACGAGAAGAGATAAATTAGTAGAATAGGATAACTGAATATTTTAACACTGGGATTATCAGATCATCTACTTAATTCTACAGGCGAAGTGGAAAAGGAATCTAAGAACAGCTTGAATTCTAACGCTTCTGTAAGACCAGGTAAACAATATAAATATATCTAAACTAGATTTCATTACTAATCGTTGGCGTAGTTAGTAACTTATCAACATAGCTGCTTCTGGCATCTCATTTCTTGTTCGATTTTACCAGCGATTGGCCAGAATGTTGAAAAACCATACAAACACACTTTCCTTCACTCAAAATGTACAAACAAAACAAGCTACAGAAAAAAATGAAGGTAAATGTTCTCAACTGAATAGTTACAATGGAAAGCATTTGTTGATACATTCAGCAACACGAACAGGTGAGTACAGATACAAGTTGACTAACCTGATGAGAATGCGTTAGACTAGGTCTCTGATGACTAGAGGAAGCTAGTTGCGGGTACGTAGACTGCCGAACCATACCATTAGCTGATTCTCTACTACCCATCATGCTATGTTGCCCATCCATCTACCAACAGAAAACAAGCCAAAATATTACATGAAACTGTAACTCTTTATAAACAGAGATGCATAACATGAAAATATGAATAAAACAACCTTTGAACAGGCTTGAACCCACATTATTTAAGGTGTCAAATTGTCTCACCGATTCGGTTTGTTGTTTTCCTATCAGAAGCAAAATTGAAGTGTAACTCACCAGAGAGTTTGAAAAATCTGGAATCTTCTCTTGCCTCAATTCCACATACTCATCTGATTCGGGACGTGAGGCTTTAGGCGTAGAGAGAGTCGATTGTTGACTAGATACAGAACTTACGCTACTTTTGGGCAGTCGCTGTAAAAAAGCATACTATAGACTATCCTGTGTTTAACTGAGCTTATGAAAAGCCGCAAACTAAACTCTGAAAGTCCAATTGCGGGCCTTCAAGTATGAAAGCTTATGAATACTCCCTACATGGTCAAAGACACTAAATGAAAAACAGTCTTCACTAAGCATACTTTCATTAGATTGTTTTCAGATAAGACAACACACAGACAATCACTTACCCTTTGAATGTTGTCATCTGGGCTGCTGTTCAGTTCCTCTGTCAAATCGGTGAGTATGGGCTGAAGATCATGGAACCTGCCAGCGGTGTCACTTTCAGGCGTCTCCAAGTTCTCTACTAACTGTGAGTGGAGCAGTGCAAGGTGCTTTCCTACATCTATGTAGCCTTCAAACTGGGTGAGAGGGTAGCTATGGTCTGACGACTGCAATGGTATGGCATGTTGTCAGTTAAGACACCTGCTAATCATATAATTGCCAGCTGTGATAGTTGTCAGTTATGACACCTGCCTATCATATAATTGCCATGTTTAATAGTTGTCAGGTACGACCCCTGCTTTTCATATGGTTGCCAGCTATGATATTTGTCAGTTGAAATTTGTCAGCTGTTCCAATTGTAGGCTATTATAGTCAGCAGTTACGATAATTGCCAATTATGGCAATTACCAGTTGCGGCAGTGGTCAATTATGAGTTGTCAATTATTAAAATCTTCAGTCATGTTAGCGGCTAAGATAGTTGTCTTCAATGGCTGCGTTGAATCTAGGCTTTGTATACGGAAGTATGAAATCCATTTCAAGAGCTGAAACTGACGCCTACCACCTATCTTTGTTCTTAAAAATAGCACCAAGCACCATTTAGGCGACTCCTAGAATCCCTAGAACGACTTACCGAGACTTGTTTGAGGAAGTTCTGCATCTGATTCCACTCTCTCTCCATAAACTCGTTCATGAAGAGCATGTAGTCCTCTTTGCTTCCAAACTTGGTGAAGTTGGCTAGAGACTGGAGTGTCTTGGCAACAAGTGTAAAGTTCCTAGATTGCCTTTCTTCTGGCAACTCCTATTAAACAGACAATCGATGAATAAAAACTAGGGCTGCCGATGATGCTGGTTGAATAACAATACAATTGCATCAGAAGCAATCACAAAGATTCCATGAAGCAAAAAATTGCATCATATATTTGGCTGGCCAATGCATAGCAAAAAGACACTGTGATGTATGGTAGCACAAAAAAACTCAACCAAGGCATCGATAAGTCAAGGTTAAAGCATTCACCTGACACAAGCCGAACAAACTGGGGGACATTATGGCCGGGCAGATAAATCTCAAGAATATGCAGGCAGATATAAGATTGTCAGAGACTTCACTTTTCGTCATCTCCTCACACTTACGACGGAATGATGTGAAAACATCACGCAACTCACTGAAACAGCCAAAAAAACACCTAATTATAGAGCGAAACTGAGAAATGAGGTGAGACTTCAGGGGGAGTGGCTAAGCTATAATAAAATCATATTATATGCCAAACCTCAGCTGAGCATCCACCTTCCATCAACAAACAGAAAGTTTGTTTGACTATTAATAATAAATACCTTGGTATTTCGTTCGCCACACAATCTAAATATTCGAACTATCAAATAATGGCTTCAGACAAGTATCTTCTAACTTTCCTCTGACAATATGGTTACCAAGTTATTACTAACAGTGCACAAGCAATGTAACGATGACAGACAGGGGTGTCTGTACACCTACCTAGGGAAGTAGCTGTGAGAGTTGATTATCCGACCCCAAACCATCTCACAATAGCTGATAAGGTTACATTGATTCCTTTGCAGCATCGAATTGTTTTGCAGTTTACCAGGATCAACCTACAAGACATAACGCATGACATAGCGCAAGACATGACTCCCACAATGCAAGAGTCAATATAAAGAATGACTAGTGTTTTCAGGAAACAATACTAAACATTGGGTATGAAAGAAGATCATACTTTGCATCTACAGTGGTGATCTTACTTACGGGTCCACCTAGTAATTGTTTTTCATACTACTTGTCATTTATGGCATAAACTCACTTCCTTTATTATCTCAGACCATCTATGCTATTCATATTTGAGAGGCAAGTTTTGTAGACACTTTGTCTGCCACCAAAAGTATTCTCAAGAAATATAATTTATTTATTGAGCACCCATTTTATCCTATCCTGTGATTGACAATATCTGCTGACCAACCATATCCTAATGCTCAACTAATTTTTTCAAGGTCACCAAGTTACTTTCCTACAGTTACATGTAAAAATATTTTTCAAACACTGTTAAATTTGATAAAATTTGTAATGATGCCAAAAGAGGAGACTTTACAAAATTGAAAAAACTCCTTTGAAAGCCAAATAAAATTAAAAAACTAACATGCAGTGCTTTTCAATCCGTCAGCAATAATTTGAGCAACGGAGTATAAATAAATTTGCATGAAACAGTTTTTAGCTTTCAAGAACAAAAAACTGATGATTCTTTGAAAATCCATCCTTTCGGAAAACATTAAAATTTTCTCGAATATCGGATGCTACTAAAATCAACAACAGCTCTTTACTGATCAACTCAAAGAACCAGGTTTGATACGAAAGAAAATATTAATAGACTTAAGGTCTAATAAATTTAACAATAACCCAGAAACTTGAAACAATAAATAATTAATACACTCTGCGTGTCGATAGAAAAACATGAAACCAGAATCTATCGGAAACTTAAAAGCTAAGATTGACTAATGAAAAAAATAATCCAAACAAATATTCATACTGATGATAGTAATAATAGTAGTGCGTAGATAATATATTGACAAATGATGAGTACAGTAGAGATAAATTGCCACGAACACGTAACAATATACTCCATTGTTACATAAACTTGCCTTATGAAAACAGTACAAATAAATTATGAGTTACCTACTCTTGAGAACGGGAAGACAACTTCGCATACAAACTAATACTAACCTCGCAACTGTCTTCCGAGTCTAATATCAGTCTAATAAAATCTTCAAGAGTATCATGCAGGTACTTGTTGCCGACGAGCTTCATGTACGCCTCTATGGCTTTTGTTGCCACAGTATTGCCACGTAACATCAGATTCAAGTTTTCTGAAATATCGAACGATCAACTCTGGAAAACTGACAACCAAAGATGGGTTAATATACAATGAACCCTCCTCTAACATGCGCCTTAGTTAATGCACTGATTAACTAAAAACAAGGAGCTGTTTTTTTAATGTACAAAACAAATTAAAAAAAATGTTAGTATATAATCACTAGATTAATTACTAACAAAACTGTAACTAAACAACTAATTCTAATATTTTATCAGGCAAGTGAACTATAACACAAACCTTTCACTTGCTGACACTTGTCACAAACTAAAACTTACCATGTTTTGGCACTTCTGAAATGACAATATCACAGAGAAACCTCCTAGAGAGTTGTTCACGCTGTAGAACGTGTACGAGGTTTGAGGCAACGTCGTCTTTGGTTCTTACAGACAGAATCGGCTCCAGCCTCTCTACCAGACTTTGGTAATTGGCTTTTAGATACTACATAAGAAAACATGCTAAATGAAGTTTTTCTACAATGTAAACAATGAATGCATAGAGTTACTGAATGATTCGAGGGCTAGTTATAATCAAAATAAATTTAGTTTTGAAAAGTTGACCCGCAGAGTTATCCTACCTTGTGTCTAAATTGTAACAGTCAGCCTTAATGGAAGGTAAAAACAGATAATCTAACTCTACTTTGCCGATACTTCCGCTGTCACAAAACCTTGCAGTCTCTTCTGCCAGTTGATTAAACATATTATAATGCTTACGAAAAATGTACAATAGTTAAAAAAGTTGAAAAATGTTCAATAGTTCAAAAAAATTAGTTGAAAAAGTTCTATGTAGGTTAAAAAAATTGTAGTTTTCATCTGATATTCATTCTGAAAACAGTGCAATAACTGATTTCTCAACAGAAACTCAAAACAAACTACAATGTAACAAATGACAATTGCAAGATAGTGAAGAACAAGGAAGTAGGCTACTAGAAAGTGAAAGCTAACAGCTGACAAGGAATTATCTGAGGAGTGAATCATAAGAGCCATCAGGGATTCAGAAAAGCATATAAATAAAATCAATTACTAGCATCGTCTTCCCCTTCCAACACATATCTAAAAACCTAGTAGCTTATGTACCTTGACTAGCGAGTTGTAGCTGGAGAGAGGAAGTATATCAACTGTTTGGTATCGCATCTTTATTCTGATTTGCGTAAGATCTGTTTTACTATCCCTGCTCGATTTGCTGACTAGACTGACTGGACTGAGCGAGTGCCTGGCAAAAAGTGACAAGTTGTTGTTGACAACAAGAGACAAGTGCATCTTGTAAACAACTCGGGGAGACAATAACTGTGCTAGTTTACTAGCATTAACTCGCAAATGACACAAACCAAACACTCTTCTTGTCAAGTCCTTACATTTCTTAGCAGAGTATATTTAGGTTGCTGCTACCAATGATTCAAACTAAGAGTGGGTAACTCCTAAAATATATCACCAGAGGCTTACGCTTCGATGGCAGCTATGTGATCAAACATTACTAGCTATGCTTGTGACTGAAGAAGCGAGTAACAGCTCTCAAACACTATATCGACTACTACTGTATGTGAACAACAACAATTGCATCTAATTGTCTACAGTTTGTGCTAACTAAAAACTATGAAATCACTGGTCAGTTTGAACAATAATGCTACATGCAAAATTTGGAATGACAACTCTCAAATAGCGGATGCAACGCACTTAATGAGCTATCAATAGCCCCTTTAGTACTAATACCTACTATACAGTGGTGTGAAAAATCGATGGACCACCCTAGAATTTGGACCAATTTCAATAAATACGGTGTCATAGTTGCTGACCAATTCTTTGAAGTTGCGCTTATTATATACCAGCATGAAGCTCTGAGCCTCCTCTATTCAGATATGTTATTAAAAGAACATTTGAAGTAGTTTACTACCTAAAATGTAGACTTGCTGCTTGCTAGCACAAAAGCTGAAAATCAATAAATTTAATTTCTAGCAACTTCAAAGACTAAGTTTTCTATTCAGCAAAACATATAAATGACATGAGGATTGTTTCACACAACAACTGTGATCTGAGTAATATCACTGCTTTAAGTTTGAATGCAAATTAAGTTTAACTTAATTTGTTTAACTTTAACCAAAATGAGTGAATATGTTAAAAATAACCATTAATTTTGAGAATCTCCAAAACTCATCCAGCTTGTTGTTTCAAGCTAAGACTAATCTTTTTAGTTTTACTTATTTTAGGCTTTCTTTTGATGTACTTTGTATGGGTTCTACTCAACAACAAGAGTTTAATGAGAGATCTTATCACCTCGACTGCTGAACAGTAGCAATGATAACATTTTATCATTGCGGTCCATTTCTTTTTGATACCACTATAGCGGATGCAATGCACTTTAAGCCTGGTTCCCATATCAATTGCAAGACACCGGCGGTAATCTTATGTAGCAAAACAATTGCGACGCTCGGAGGCTTCAGTTCACATAAAGCTGCATCGCTAATATTCGCATAAAAATGTACACTCGCCATGCCATTTCAATAATACCTGTACAGTGCATTTTGGGAAGGTTTTGCCGGCGGCTCTCCATAAAATTTGAACAGCGCTAAACTCTTGCGTTGACGCTCGGCGTGTAGGTAGGTTCCCATTTCACAGCTAACAGCCTGCGGTACTGTCGCCGGTGCTTATGGGCGCATATGGGAACCAGGCTTTAGCTACCAATAGTCCCTTTAGCTACCGATAACGACTATATATGTGAAGCGAAAGAATTACTAACGTAATTTAACCTACCATTTTTCATATATCTGTCTGTTCTGTAGGTCAGTGATGGGTACCGTAACATAACCTAGTTGGGTGTTCTTCTCTCTTTTTTTCTTTTTATCCGCCTCTCTATGTAACGAGATTGTTATAGACTTAATGCTTGGCAAGTTGCCAAAGTCAAACTCTTCTCCCCAAAAGAGCATGTCCGCTTTCGGTTTGGTCGATGTCCGAGCATAGACAGCCTTGTCGAGAGATATTTCGCAAAAGTATCTCTTTTTGTTAGCGCAATTCTTCGCTTCTTGAACCCATATTTTTAGAGATACGTCAGACCTACGCATCTGTTCCTCTCCCGGGTTCACAGTCTTCCTGAGGCTACAACAACAATGTAAGGTTATAAATTAACAGAACAAATTAAACAATTTATATATCTTGCTTAAAACGTAAATTTCGTCAAAACTTAGGGTAGTTAGGCTGTTTGTGTAAAAAATGCAACTTCACCCAATCAAATGAAGCGATGCAGTGCTTTCTAACAGTGAAAAAAGTACAATCTGGCTATAAGGATAAAACCAGATAATTCTGCACATGTTATCCGCATGTTATCTGTATGTTATCTGTATGTTACCTACACGTTATCATATAAAAACACTGGCTTGTTTTCCATACAGACCTCAAGTTGGTCAACCTCACATGACATATATGAGAAAATGTGGAAAATAGATAATTATAGCCTTAAATGCGAAAACACTAAAGTGAAACGGTTTCGTGATTAAATCTATTAATTTCGACTATCATCGTTTCAGAATCAACTAAACCGTCGCCACTGCGCTACTAGTAGATGTTATTCATCAGTCACATCGCTGATATCACAGTAATTCCCTGAGAGAGACATCAAACCCCACAAAGTCCTGACAATAACTTATCCATAGAAATATGAGCCATGTACTGAAGAGCTAATATTCAATGTCTAAAAGTGCTACTTTTAATGCCTCTTAGAATGTTTACTACAAATTTAATCTATTTTAAACAAAACAAACTTAGAATAGCTAGAGAGATTGTACTATGAAGACAAAGAGAAATACTGAATGTTACAAAGAGCAATATATATTACACTCTAGAAACAAATATTTGCTAAATCATAGAGTTATGCTAATCATTTCACAGAGTATTAGGCCTAATATATGTTCTATACAGAGGCTTATGGGATATTTTATAGAGCACTGCATAGAGGTATAGCAGATGATCGAGAGCAGCATATTTTGTGTAGTAAGAAATCATACCAAACCTTCTATAGATCTATATATACATGTATTTCATGGCTCACACAGCTACTTCAGACCGTGTATAGAGGTACATTGAAAGCTCTATAGAGGTATGTTGGATGTTACATTGACCGTTATGAACATTCCATCGAGCAATTTCGGATGGCTCATATACATATGTATATTATTCAACAAGCAACATTGAGAGACACGCCTAGAAGAGAAAATTGTACAACGACCGAGTTACAGTTTATTTGCAAAGAGCCATGAGAAGGATAGAGAGATTCTCTTAATGCAAATGGAAGGCATCAATATCAGATAATCTGTATTGTTACCCAATAAGGAAACGACAACGTATTTGCTACCATCTTTGATATCAAAATTCAGTGTTTTATAGTTATTTACGACAATAGTGGACGGTAGTGGGCATCGTTGCCCTGTCATTTCTAGTACATTTGAAACTAAAAGAATGATTTCGTGCACTACTTTACTTTATTGCCATGCATCAGCCTGCGTTTGGTTTGTCAGCACTGGAGCAAACCAGATGGCAGCTTGCTCCAGGAAAACTACTGAAAAACTATCTCGCCACGCAACATGCCCAGCGGCTCTACCAATCTGATCCGCCACTGAGCAGGCCAAGTGCTGATCAGATCCCGAATTAGACATCACATGATCAGCATCAGTGAGGAATTACTAGGAAGAATTTGGTAGAAAGCATGACTAGCGCATTATACACTGTGTTTCCATGACTCGCATCATGTGAATTTGGAGTTGTGCGCTACTGTGTGAATTATGTGTTTCTATGGACATTCGCATGACGCGGATTGACTCCGACCCCTTGTTGAAAAAAGGTAAGAAATTGTACGCTATAAGTTTATAACTAGCAACGCAGTTAGCAATGCGAATACATAAAATTAGATCGAGAAAGGATGACGGAAATATTGAAAATGTTTAAAATTGACTCGCTGGCGCAGTATTTTAATGCGCATCATTCGCAAGCGCTGTTTTCATGAGTCGCAAGCATGATGGAATCGCTAACATTTTGTTTTCATGATGAAGTTAACTTGCGGATTGACTCAAGGTTGCGAATCATGCCCGTCATAGACACATAGCATATTAGCTATTCAGACGATCTAGATGAGACACACATCGCATTATAAATTTCAACTTTCTTAGAGTCAAATAATAGGTTAGCAACGCTGAAATGCGAACGGAAGAAGAATTAAAGACGCAGATGATATCTGATTCATGAGCAGTGACAATTAGGGACCTGAATAAGAGAACATAACAACTGACTCAAAGGAAAGTGAACACATTGCATGCGCAAGGCCTTGATTGAACATCCATTTAATCATACCCTCAGATGTGTCTTGGGACTACTAACCAAATAGATGGCATAGAGCAGTGGCCATAGGCCATAGTAATGATTAACAACAAATACATAACCGATATTACGTGGCTGGTTTGACCGTGATGAACGGTCAACCATACCGTCGGAACTAGAATTGTTTCAATTTATGACCCGGGTACAAGATGATAAAACAGCAAGTTAGTTCTATTTAGCAACCAACCTTTGAGAAATTTAGAAATGAAAAATACATCTAAATTATGTTGCATTTTGAGCAATAACAATACCAAAATATGGCATCTAGCACTCGTTGAGCTGCAAAAAGAATGCAATTTGCAAAATTTGAGAGTATGAACTAAACTTCGAAGCGTATAGTAGTTTGATAGATAGTTGATAGTTTTAATACATAGAGATTAGGCCTATATATTTTTTGTTTTATAATCAACTTTCTAAAAATAAAATTCCATCACAAGTATTTTTGTAGTATAATTTATATCATATCCAGTTATTGTACAACATCCACCTTGATCCTAGCTGAAGACGTGATTTTACAGACTGAGAACTGAAACAGTTAACGGATGACAAGTTACATATCGATAAGGGCCGTCGTGGATGGGTTGATTAGTCCGGATAAATTGTTAACTTTTTAAATTTACCTTTTCAATCAGTTTACCAATAACTTCTACTACAGTATAAACTACAATATGGTATTATGTTTAAAATATTGTTAAAAATAACATTTTAAATCTCAAAAATGAGTAAAATCAAACAAAATTAAAGAATCGTACCATACAGAACGTTCAGACTGACCCTCTGAGATGATAATAACCCCACCTGATGGTAACAAATCCAATTTAATGTTTCTAGTCTAATAAATTGCTTGACTAATTTTTCTACAATTTTCGGAAAAATGAATTCTTAAACATTTTTATTCATGGATTATAAAAATAATAATTATTCAGTTTTTTATTTTACCACATATTGATCCTGCTTCCACAGCGTATCCAATACTGTACCATAGATATCATGTAATATCAAACACTAGAATAAGAAACATTTCTCTTTAGAATACATTTCTTTTAGGATACTCCACAGAATGTTACATAACGCTTCCATTGAAGAGTGACTACCAGTGTTTAAAAATTTTTTGGACGATTCAAAATATTACGCAAAGTACTCAGCTGATATCAGATGAGGTAACACACAAAGCAAATATAGCCAAAACCGCGAAATTCAGGTAAACTTATAAAGTTTGTTAGTATGAAAATATTAAACTTGAAGTTTTAAAATGTTAGCAGATTTCATACAGAAAAACTAAGTCATTCGGTTCTCTCATATCGGCAGACTCTAGCTAGAAGACTTGAAATAGTTAAATAGTGCTGCACACGGATCAAATGCCTCAACACTACTTATAACCCATTAGTTCATTGGAACATAATAAGCCACTAGACATCATCTGGCCGTGACGCAGGACTAACCGCTGTCAGCCATAAAGCAGTTCTATTACCGTTATCTCAACTGTAAATAATGGAAGCCACGATATCTCTGATCCAACAACTGTGCATCTACCAACTATCGCTAAGGTATAAGAGACTATCACTGCTTCCATTGTGCAGTTGAATGCTGATTTGAAATCGTGCTTACATTGAGTTACCATGCAAAAGGTTTTTCGATGGATGCTCACATGTTGTGGACTAACGCTTTAATAAAAAATGTAAGGACTTTTCATAGAGGCATACTAGAAACTGCTCAAATCGAAATATGAATGCTTGAAGTATAGAAAATTTTTAAAATGGAATAGCTTGCGCCATACTGTCGTGCGCACCAGTCGCAAGTCCGTTTCCATCTTCCGCAAGCATTAAACAGGGAAAAATTTCCAAGTAATGAAACATGCTTGACTTGTGGTTTTTGCCATTTCCATTTTACGAATGACAAACTTGTGAGTTACCCCGCGTAACGAGAACATACAAAAGAAGGAAAAAGATATGGCCAAATATCGAAGCCACTATGTTAAAAACTGATGACGGCCTCATGGTTTGTGGATAGCCAGCCTTCATATGAGATTTTTAAGCATTTTAAGTTCTTGGTATACAGATCGACGACAAGCTAATAGTTAAGCAAATTACTTATCACACCTCCTAGAAAGTATGACCTCTAAAATGTGAAAAAAACTAGGATCCAGCCTAGTAGAACCTACTAACTTAATATCATGTGGCAGCATCCGTACTAACAATGACTAGGAATTCTGATTGTTTCACACGTCAAACTAGAAGAGCAGAAAATGTCAATAAGCCAACGTAAGCACAACCCCTAGACAAAGAAAGCGCTATTTTCATAAACATCTATAAGACTGACTGACACTTGGCTATCTTTATTGACACGAGTCAACAGGTTCTCCCAGATTTTGCCACATACACAGCATTTAAGCAGAGCACCATTACATCCTCATACCTGGTCTGCCGGCGATAGTGGCGATAGTCTGTTTCGTCTCGACGCATCAGAGACAAACAAAGTACAGGGTTTGTGGCCATTTTGGTGCCTAGTTGACCAAAACGCGTCCAGAAATTGCAAATTATAAGTTTGATGGTGTATCCTTGAGCATAAAAGAATCCAAGTATCCTTCCACAGTATCAAACAGTCACTGAGAAACCCATAGCAATCTCTTTGGTGATTGCTAAGAAAATGTTATTCGTGAGTCCTATTTTTGAATACCAGCACCACTCTCTAGCAAGTACTCCTTGTCACAAACAACTAATCAACCAAAACGAGCGTCTCGCTGAGGAATGCCAACAGGTGCCCCGCTGAGTAAGTTGATGAAACATCAATACCACACACAGAGAGAACCAGCAAATATCACTACTAGTTCCAGCTAGCGTGTATGCCCAGACTCCATAGAACCTTTCACTCGATGAAAGCAACTTGTAACCTTCGAATATGAAATGCCTTCAACTGCCTGTCGGGATGGTAGTGTGACAGAGAAAAAAGAACAAACCGACTAGCAGCGGGGAGGTACTGATGAGTGTGTGTACACAGGCGTATGAGATGTTATCTCATGTTACACTTAGCAGAGCTATGCACAGCCCGCGTAAATTTGTAAATGCATTTGAGCAGCTTGATGCGTTCCTAACCAGCATTGGAATGAATGAACAGACCAGCTCTCCTTGTTCTCTACGCTGATCACGAGTTATAAGCCAAACTAAATGTACATATGCAGTGAACAAATTGTAATGGAAACAATCCATGAACACTGATGTGTTGGAGCTATTTTATTTGGCTGTTATCCAAGACTCTAATCAAACTAGCCTCTCAGCAGTCCTGCATCCTAAATGTGGTTCAATGACAAATGGTGCTAAGCTATATACCAGAATGCGTAGAAGAACCTTGAGGGTTGATTTGTCATCGCAAGAGTGTGCATGAAATTGTACAAACTTTAGTAATTGGAGGCTTCTAAATTGATTTTCAATGATGATGCAGACTGATCAAACTGCTAGCCTACGATATGTGGTATGTTTCAGTCACATGGCCTACAATATGTGGTATGTTTCAGCCACATGTTGACTTGCAATGACACACATTCGTGATCTAAATCATGTAGCTAATGCACCATTGTTGAATTGGAATGCAGGAATAAAAATGCTAGTTTGACGCCAGAAAGGAGCTTATGACCCTAATGACAATGGTACTTCTTATTCATACATCCGAAATGTTTGCATAACCAAAGCTGAAAACATTTCAGTATTCAGTGTTCTACTGGTTATACAATATTTGGGTAAAGGAGTGCATAATCTAAGGAATCAAGCTATTTTCTAAATGTTGCATCTGTAAGTGGTTCGAAACGTGTCCAGCAGCGACTATCTTATTTTGCGGGTTGCAAGATATCACTTCCAACTTATAAACGAGATGCAACATACAACTTTGCGCGAAATGATCATGAAAACAGCATTGAGTAAATCCTCAAACCCCCATCGACATCTTTACCCGACGCCCACCAGGAGTATTACAGAGCCAAAACCAGGCAACTAATGCCTATGCTAGAAAATATAGCAACTATACTTACTACGATATCCAATAATCCAAATCTTCGAGGCCCATCAGCTCGTTGAATGAGCCCATCTTCTTGCCGACTGAATGAGACAATGAACCAGATCTCCTTAGACCAAAAGATCAATCAAAAGTCGCTTTCTTGTAACGCAGCAAAAGGTCAGCTGATGGTTTCTCCAACCATAGATGCTGACTCAGACGATTAACCACTGAGGCAGCAGACCTTCCGGCAGATGACCATCAAATGGAAAGAATGAAGTGAGCGAGCGCGCGCCGCAGCTGCTAGTGTAGCAAATACATCCTAATTACGTCTGTCCCAACAATGCATCTGGGATAACTTACTCGTAATTTAGTGAGCGAGTGGCTTGTGTATAAATAACAAGGCAGACAATGGAATGAGTTTGTGTTAGAGATGTCTATTCAATCGATTTATGTGGGGATCAATGAATTCAATGGAGCTTTGAGTATTCGCGAGGCATTAGTGCAGAAAGCTGCTTTTCTTCATCCGATGCGTCTTTAGCCAGTTACCAGCCTGTTCCAATAACCAATTCCTCTACAACCGAATCCGCCGCCGATAACGTATGCTGTCGATCTTACAACTCAATAGGCTTACACAAACTCTTCAGTAGCTGAGGTTTCTGGTAGCTGATATTTATCTTGGAGAAATAATGAACTAATAACCACGACCTCTTTCTCTCGCCTTGCCTATGCTTCTCCTTTTCCAGCCCGACTCATCAATCATAAATACTACCGACCTATTCAGATTCCTTTTGCAATCAATGGCCAGCTTGTAATTAATTTTATGCAGCCTTCCAACCACTAATATTGATCGTCACAGCAGCCAATACGGGCTTATGACCATTCCCCTGCCTCAAGGATTCGGTTACACTCGGACTATTGAATAATTTCAGCTTCTAACCACTCGGGTTGATTGATGAATAACTCTAGCTCGAGGCTCATGGAGGCAGAAAGAGTTGTTATGTGACCCCTCGGCAAGGCGTGACAGTCAAGCAAGAGTTTGACACCTTGAGATTTATGAGAGAGTGAATCAACCTTGAATGGGGGCAAAGGGGTTTAGTGTTACAGAATTATCAAGTGCCGTTGACCTAAGGTCTCCGACTCAATCTTCTCGCTCAATGGGAGCATTTAAGCCTGGTTCTCATATTGATTGCGAGACCCTGACGGTAATCTTGCGAAGCCAAACACTTGCAATGCTAGGCTTGGCGGCTTCTGTTCACACAAAGCTGCATCGCTAATAATCGCATAAAAATGTTCGCTCACCATGCCGTTTCGAAAATGCCGACCTTCGTCTGTACAGTGCATTTTGAGAAGGTTTTGCATACGGCTCTCCGCGAAATTTGAACAGCGCTAAACTTTTGGTACTCAGCGAGTAAGTTCCCATTTCGCCACAATAGCCTGCGGTGCTGTTGCCGGTGTTTCGCGGAGTATATGGGAACCAGGCTTTAGGAAGTAAACAGAGACGGACATGAAGGACGTGAATAAGCTAAAACTCACTAACATTGAGTGAAACTACAGTATCCTCAGTGATATTTTAACAACATTGCTAGAACTGGAATATCTCTGATGAATCACTTTGTAAAATGATAAACGGTAAAAATCAATGTAAAAAGCTGCAAGTAATATCTTGTTGGCGAACGACATGGCAATTAGCCAGCGTTCCACAGCTGAGATATCTCCAACCCTATCCACTTATAGTGAGCAGATGAGATAACTCCAACCCTATCCACTTGCTCCAGAATAAATGCACAAACAGACATTGATCATTGACAGGTGAGTTTACATCACAACGCTGTACCGAAGTTACATGTTCTTCCTCCCCGACAACGTCTGATATAAAACGGAAAACAGTTGTAAAATGGCTTTATCCCAGTTGCCAACACAAGATAAGTAAAATGCGACATACTATGTCCATTTTTGACGGGTGTTATTGAGGGAGCGCAACACGGAATCGACCAATCATATATCGCAATGCTAATAGCTCCATAAATGTAAGCAAATGGAATGGATAGCGATGTTGGTTGTTCAGCTTTTGATGACAACATAGCACGGTGCTACTCGGTGCCCTCCTGATTGCGCAATCGCTTCTTATACGATGAAAACTGATTAAGATTATTTCACAAGGGTTACAGATATAGGCAGGTGACAAACGCCGTGTCTCCAAGAACCGGAAGGTACTGATGAGGAGTTGTGCGCATGTTGAGTTACCATGTGATAAGGGTTTCAATAGACATTCACACGCGACTTAACGTGGGCGCTTTGTTAAAAGAGATAATGATTTCTATGTCAGCGGTAATAACGGCACACTCCGACATCATCAAATTGAACAGGAGCAACTGATGAGTAAAAAATGTTTAAAAGAGAATGGACCGACCACACTGCATTTTCTGGCTCTTCATTCAGAAAACCCATCTCCACCATTCGCAAGCATGAAACACGAGTCAAATGTTTGCCAGTAACAAAACTCCAGTTCGCCCTTGCAGATTTTTGCCAGTTTTCATCTTGCGGATCGGATCAAGTGATCCATCATTTCATTATGGAAACATAATGAGAGACTGAGCTAGCCAGATGGAAAATTAATTAAAAATGGCCAAGTTGCTAACTTCTAATCAATGCACCTAAATTGACTAACTACTAGACAATAAAGTAATTTCTGGGGAGTAGATTCAGCCAATCACTACAGTTAATGCATAGTCATAAATTATTATGAATATATGAAAAGTTGAACAAGTTGAAAAATTTGGACTTGAACTCCACCCATCGAAAGCATTGGTTGTAGAAAACAGACTAGACCACCCATCATGCCTGTGATATAATCTTTAAAGACATTAACACTGACTTCTCCAGGCATAGGTATTGGAGTCTCGCAATAGTTAATATTCCCACTCTAGAACTTTTGCGCAGGTAAAATGAGGTGTTACCAGGGCTGAGTGTGCGGCCCACCAATACCACTGCTTGTTATTAATTAATAGAATAAATAGACGGAAGGCCGACTGAGAATCAATCCAACGGCAGATGAAAGGGATAATTGGATGAAAGCGTAAACACACACAAATATATATTTACACAGCCGTTATCATCCGACTGAAGAGCAGCTGTGACCAGACAGACATTTGCTTAGCTTAAATAATGCTAGCATCTTAAGAACGGGTGCCAGCTCCCCCGCCCATCGATATTGTCAGTTTTGAAGACATTCAGCAGGCGCATGTTAGCGATAGTGAATTTTTGATATTATGATGTTACAGCTCGTATAAGTTCCTATTCTTTGTTGGTGAGCTTAATATAATAAATAAAGCATACTGGCTATAGCCTGCAGCACTTTCATCTACAGCTACCATATGTCATGCATACAAGCCCAATATAAACAGCTTGGAGTTGTGCGCACGTAGACGATAGAGGACGAATCCAACGATGGATGGCCATCCCAACTGAATAAACACAGTGATTAGGTAATGATTTATAGCGGAGGTCACCTAGTCCTGAAGTTATCTTCTCTTTAAAATACAAATACATCAACAAGGCGTAATATAATAACTGGAGCACACATTCGTAGCCATATACATTACATTTAAACTCGGCCGCTTCACCCCCCCCCTCTTATCAAAGCTATAACCCTACAATAGTGCGGAGTCACCGAGTGCAACTAGATAAGTTCTGAGATTTACATTACATTTGGACTTGAATTACACAAGTAGGTGTGATTTGTTTACATACAAAATATAATGATAATGCATCTTCACAAATGAAGAATCTCCATCTCAGGTATTCGCAGGCATTTTACAACCTAATCCTTCATATTTGAAATTAATTTATTTGTATGAGACAATTGCATCATGGTGAATTTACATTTATAACTCGTTATTACAGCCACGCTAGTAGACAAAGCCTATACTGCTACTACAAACTGTCATCTGACGTATTCACTTCCTTTACAAATTCATAATTAGACCTGCAAAATTCATAAATCCAACAGGGGCACAAAAATAAAAAATAGCTAATTACTAAAAACTGTCACTCTCTGCTATCGGTTAATTTACAGTTGCCAGACATCTTCAAAACCGCCAAAGGTAAGAAGCTGACATAGTTCGAGCTACACAAAACGTGCTGTTTACACAATAAATTCGTTTAAATTTACATAATACAGTTTACATTAAATGTTTCTTGTAATGAACAGCCACCACAAGAGTACAATGTATTTTCTATAGATGATCTACAGAAACAACTAATATATAAATGCTAGAATCTGATGGCATTGTATGATATCAGTTTGTAGTGAACTTTTGGCTTGGCACGCACCTAAGCACAAAATATTTCGGATACTTAAAAATTTTTAGTATATTTTTACATTGATGAAAATTTGATGGGACATGTGAGTGGTCCTTTTCCTACTATTATCTCGGATATACCGATAGCTGAAGTACATCCAACATGCTATAGTACAGTCGATAACAACCAGTATGTGATAATTCGAAGGTAAATAAAACCTCAAAGACCAGAGATTATTGTTACATGAAGTCATATGAAAAAAATTTACAGAAAAAAAGAGGGTTTTCAAGCTTAAACCTTTGTGGTAATAATGTATCTACTATTTATTTAAAGACCTTGACTAGACAACAAATAGGAGTTGTCCTCACGCTATGACAGAAATGACAGGTTAAGACAACTTTACATGAACCATGTGAGTGGTTGTTACATACAGCCAAATGACAGATGAACTTCAACAAGAAACAAAATAAGATTTTAAAAACAGTGTATGTTAAAATGGTTAAACCCGTAAGAGCCTGATACAGATACAATGAGTGAACAACTTCAAAAATTCTGGCAACAACAGGCATTAATTATATAGCGGTAGCAGCGGGCAAAAAGTTCAGGCGTGGAGAGCCTGACAGATTCGACACATTATATAGACTGTTGAGGAATGCCAGATTGGTAAGAGTGACAACTCTTCAAATTACCATTACTTGTAACGTGAACATTTGCCACAAACAAATTTTTTTTTCTTTCCCATATCACGAAAATAACGATAGAGTTATCTCCTGAAATAACATTTACCACAACAAGCTACGAATGCCATTTCCACCCCTTCATTACTGGTATGACGAACATTTCTTGCCATCAACCATCAAAACACATTAAACTTAATGACGCTTGATATCATAAGCAGGTTTTGAAATGAAAACATACATAAATCATGTTTTTGAACGAAAAAATTTAAACTTTGCTAATAATCTCTATTTTAATACTCGAAACCGTGAGTGAAGGCGCTTCAAAGAATTTCTAACCCTCTCCCTCAGAAAACTGCTACATGCAAAATCAAAGACACTTCTAGCTTTTGAAAATTTAATAAGCTTTTGAGAACAGCATGAAATACATTTTCTGCCAGAGAATAAACTATAGGAGTTGTCCTATCTTGGCATTTACAATGAACATGAAGTATATGAGCTAGATCTGCTACCCCAAACCCCTACACTTCCATGTTTACAAGTAGACCACAGCAAGCCATACATAATGTAGTTAACATACTAGGATTATCAGATGAGAGATAAAGATGATTTAGACACAAAACCTTTCTACCTTAGCCTCAGCTCAGCGAAGAAAATAGAATAAAAAGCTCAACATCAATGACAAACGAATGCCAAGATCCTCTGCTATTACGGTAGACCGACATGTCTTATACTTATGGTTGCAGTATCGTAGTAATTGTTCAATCTATGATGTAAAATTGAGCTCTACTCAAATTAATTTTTAATAGTCTGTGTTCAGAGTTTGTCCATGCATCACAGTTTCATAGGTGAAGCTGGAGCGAGCGAAAATTAATAGTAAAAGACAAGATTAACAAATAATTATCTGCTGCCGCTGTCGAGCCTAAACTTTCATCCACTTATCTTTAAATATGAACTTACACAAAATTTTAGTAAATTTTACCAAAAGAAACGGTATTTTTCTATCATTTGCGATTGGTTGTGATGATTGAGGTGATTCGACATTTCAAGATTAAAATCAACAAACCTTGATCGCGGTTAAAACACTCAGATCATGCAAAAGTACGATTATGTCATCTATAATTGCGCAGAGACCACCAGAATAGAGATGGTAGCGCTGCAACTTGAACGCAATAGTCAATATCAACTATCGCAACGATAACAACTAGTGACATCATTTCACCAGTTTTAATCGCGATGAAGTTTTGTTAATTTTAATCTTGAAACATCAGTAGGTAGTCAGATGACTTCAAGCATCAAAAACAATCATTCGTGATAGAAACAAACCACTACTTTCAGATAAAAATCTACTAAAATTTCATGTAAGTTAATTTTCAAGGTAAAGCAACAATTTTTTTTTTCTCTATTGACTATAATTTCATTTCGAACCAATTTTTTTCCCAATTACAAGAATTTTCTAATTCCATACAAATATACTAAAAACAATAAAAGAAATAAAATCATAACAATAAAAACCTCTTTCCATTGTTACTATCTTATTAAATTAATTTTTACATAATTCTTACATAATGCATTTAATTTATTGTCAAGCGTATTTATCAGCAGAAATACTATTATAGTTTCATGATCCACATAAGACGGATTAAAATGGAATTACGTTATATTCTTATAAAAATATTTTATCCATTATAAGATGGTTTCAGCGCAAAAGATGAATAAGCATACTAAGTTCGCATGTACAAGTTAAACTGTATCTGATTGGTGAAATCACACAGCATCTGTCATACACTTTTCACAGATTTAAAGAAAAGAGAACAACGAATAACAGGTACTTCTTTATCAAAACATTGCTGACAGTAATCAAAACAAAATGATAATATGTCCTACGATGTTTAGGTCATTGGAGTAGAACGCTTCTAATTTTACTCAAGAATCGATATGCGTATGCAAGCCATGCCTTCTAGTCTGATACTGATGTAAACATGTGATTCACTTTCTACAGTTTCTCCTCCTACGCAAGGAGAATGTACTTGGTAATGAAATTGTATAGCATCAATGGCCTGTACAGTATGCAGTTGTTTATTTGATGCACTCTTTGATTGGAGGTTCATAGGCTAATTCTATTAGTGAGTAAACACTGTTCACATTTTCTTGAGTATACAAGGATAATTACAAGCCTATCATTGTGACAGTTTTTTTACAAAACATACAAAAACAAGTGTGGAAACATGTTATTAAATTAGCCCTCACTTAGCAAGTGAACAAATACTACAAAAGTTATGCGTTCCTAAAACATAAAAAAAAATTTGTTATATTACAATTTCTTAACTCCTGTATAAGTCTTGTTTCGATATAATTCCAACCCTGTTCAGTTAGGCCTTTGAACAAAGTGATTCATTTGAAATATGCCTCATACACAGCTCACAGTTACTGTTCTATTGGCAGCATTTGAGATATGCCTCATACACAGCTCACAGTTACTGTTCTATTGGCAGCATTTGAGATATGCCTCATGCACAGCTCACAGTTACTGTTCTATTGGCAGCATTTGAAATATGCCTCATACACAGCTCACAGTTACTGTTCTATTGGCAGCATTTGAGATATGCCTCATACACAGCTCACAGTTACTGTTCTATTGGCAGCATTTGAAATATGCCTCATACACAGCTCACAGTTACTGTTCTATTGGCAGCATTTGAGATAGGCTATGCCTCATACACAGCTCACAGTTACTGTTCTATTGGCAGCATTTAAAATTCTACATTGTTATAAATTGGCAAAAAACTACTCACTGATTAAGCCATTGAGATCTTTCCTCAGAGTTACGACAGCTGTAGTAGGTTGAAGAACCTGCTGAAGAGGTCAATTGTATGCAGTTGTCCTCCCCTAGCATGCTCCTATGCAGCGGTACCACCTAAGGCATACAGAAAACAATGCTGTATATCCACTGGTTTACATAGTTTATAAATTAGTTTAGAATAAAAGAAATATACAGTCAGCTTGACTAGAAAAATTGGAGAGGAATCTTCGGAGACAACTAAAATTTATTCCTTTCAGGTGTGCCGGTTTCTACATAAAGATATGCAACCATTTTTTCAGTCTTCAAGCATGAGTCATTGACCAAGAATGTCACACAGAAACTATGCTAAGTATTAAAATGTCATAAAGTCATTCTTTGTTGACAGGGAAGGTTGACAAGTAACAGCAAGACTACAGACAACGTCTACACTTCGACATAAGCAATCGCTAACATAAAATTTATATTTTGGTACCATACATTAGATGGGAAGGTTGGCAGATAACGACCTTTTATACATATAGGATAAGAGGTGATATAGCTTACTGAACGAGTGAAGAACAATTCTTATCTACTAATTTATTAGTAGAACTCAAGCTAAACATAGACTCAGTACAACAAATAGCTTATTTGATTAACTTAACTATGCCAAATTGCACTCGCCAGATTTTTGATCCAGTTAGTTTACAACTAAAATGTCCATTGTACAAAAATTCGGAAAACTTCAATCAACTGAAAGTCAAGTACTTTCGATGAAATATTTTTTCCATGTTTTTTGAAGTTCTGACAGGTCGTCTCAAGGCATCTAAATATAACTTCCACTCGCTGAACTTTTCTATAGAGTTATAAATATATACAAAAGCCAAATGACAAGAGCATATTAAACGCCACCATATTTCGGGCACATACAAACGAGGAACAATTTTTAATCGGATGACAGTCTCAGAGCTCAACGCAATCGAAATATGTTAAAATATACAGAAAGACTGACAGTTTGACAGCCGTAATAAATTTGAAAATATTTGTTGTTTGATATCTTGTTCAGCAGCATTGAAAGGGCAAACAAGAGGCAAGGTCAATTAGATCCCAAAAAGACAGACGACTCCGACAGAAATACAGCTGGCGATGACGAAATCCTCAGGGCGAAAGTGAGTGCTTATAATCTAGACATGAAGAAGCTTAAGTTATCTTAATTCAAAGGATCTGCGAAATTAAGAAGAGTTGAAGACAGCTTCACTAAGAGATAGACGAGGATTATGACTAAACAGTGAAGAGGGGAGGGTACATCTTATCTATTAGCTTGCAGTTGAACTGATATGGCTTCGTATTAGTCAACTTGGTTCAGACAGAACACGCACACCGCCAATACATTGAACGGATGGTGCAGATTTGGAGTTGTGTGCACGTCGAGCTACCATGCGCTAAGTGTTGTTATGGATTTTCGCGTGTTGAGGATTAACGCGTGTGCTTTGTTAAAAAGTTCTACGTCAGACGTCACAGCGATCTACTCAAATCGAAATGACTGAAACGTGGACTACAATGAAATAGCGTGAGCAGCAGTTTTTTGCGCATTCCTCACAGGATGGAAAGTTCACTTGCGCATCATTCACAAGTGCCATTTCCATCTTTCACAAGTGTGTAACATTTGATTTGCAAGTAACAAACGTTTGCAAGTAACAAAAACTTGTTTCTCTCATAGGTTTTCACAATATTTCCATCTTGCGGTTGACGCAAACTTGCTGTCAAAATTAACTGCTGAAATTGGAAGATTGCTGTATATAGAGATCGATCTACGTGCATTGGGACAGCATCACAAAATTTTATGCATTCTGAATGAAATCAGAAAACATCATGACTGACAATGTCAAAATACAGTAAGGACAAAAGCATTAAGGATGACTACTCTCGGCGAAGCGTTCTCTGGGTCGGATGGATGAACAAACGGTGAAAAAAGGACACCAGTACATGTGAAGAATGGTGTGATGATATAGGGAGAGGGACCCAACAGTGGTTTAAGATCCAGCACCGATATTTGGGAAAGGAAACTCACAGGCTAGTCCCACTAGACCATGACAGCTGTGATGACCTAGTCATAGCTAATCAACTTGGTTGCAGTCTTAATACAAACAGAAGGTAAAATATCTGATGATAACCAATTCCATTTATCATGGGTTAATAGACATTTGTGAAAAATACATGCCGCTAGAGCTACTATCATGAATGATTAAAATCTTTCTAAATTTGCGGAACTGCCTGTTTATTGAAGGAGTTAGTCAAATATAAAAACGTTGTGAACTTGGCGAATACATATTAGTTACTATGTTTGTATTTTAATACTTTTTCAGTGATGGCACCCAGAATGTTAGTGCTAAAATTTAGGTGAAACCTTTTAAAGTGTTAATTCATAGATGTATTTACATTGTAAAAATAAGTAATCTTTGTCCAATTACAGTAAAGTTAACACTGGTACTAGTCCCTATTCCTGGAGTGAAGCATGACTGTACTTCTATTATAGCTCCTATAATATTGTGTACTTGAAAATATGCATAAGAATAATAAAAATAACTTGTTATTTTTCAATAAATTCAAAAATAATTAAAAAAAATTCTATTTTGTTATTTTTCAAAAATAAATTCATTTTTAATCCGCATAAAAACAGTTTTTGCCTCCATTGTGCCAACTAACTTGGTTATGTTTATGATAAAAATAATGATGGAAACAATTTCATTGTCTGTTATGTTTTTGCTGTAAATTAAATTAGAGATTGTGTGGAAACAGTTATGATCACCGGTGAGTCAACTAGTTTGGTTATGTTTACTATAGCTAGTACCCATGTGCACTGTGAGCGATCGTCATGTGTAATAAGTCTGTGCATAATTATTCCATGTTGTTGTAAGGTGATGGAGTGGAGTAGGCGTGGTGGTACGCTTGAAAATCTGGGTTCGATTCCCATATGGTGCAATGCTAAACATGGAATTTTCCTAATGTTCTTAGCGTAACTTGGGAAATACAAACACGGCTCTTATTATAGTAAATATATGCTTTTAGAGTGCTGTCATTACTAATACACTCCTTCCATAAACTGCTTACGATAGCGCCGGTAGTTAGTTGTATGAAGGTGCCATGAACTAACCTGCCATAGTAACAGTAGATGCCACTACTCGATACAGTAATATATTTTATGATGACTTAATAAGGAGTTCTGGTGCGTAGGAGAGGTAATGAGGTAGGCAGTAAACTATTAGACTCAGGTTTATTCCAACTCGATAGAGCAAATAGATGATAACGAGCCTCAATTTCATTCCAAAAGCAATAATAGGCACTCCAGCATCCTCAACCAGTACTTCAATCAACTCTTCTGCTATCATATTAAGAAAACAATCTCTCAACACCAGTTCAACTAATGTTACGACTCGATATGAATGAATACTGGATAGCACTATTCTACGGAGATGTTAGTTGGAAAATATTTGTGCTTTTGCCACAAATGTACCTTTGTTTAATTAGGCAACAAGTAGGAAAGACTATGAATTTTGGTCAAACCATGATAGAAATTCAAGGTAGTAGAATACTACACTGTACTAGCGACACCGTTGGCTAAGACTTACAGGTATGTATTAAGGAAATGTCTATTTTACCCACCTGGATGTGCCCTTCTCCTAGATCCACGCTCGGAATCCTGGCTCCTGTTGCGAGCAAACTTTCACAACTTCGAGCCGATTGTACCTTCCTGTCAAAAGAGGCAGGGCATTTCATGGCTGAACCAAGGCAACATTTACATTTTTCACCATCAGCCTCAGCCAACCGAGGAAATTTAGGTAGTGGAACAAGCTTCACACCGATTAGCGGATGCGCGGACGAAACATCTGAACGACTTCGCATTATTTTAACCGCCCCGACGACGTTTAATAAATTACGAATTCGATTCCACTCTTTCCTTTTAGAGAGTGAGCCATGCATTTCAGAATTGTGTTTGTCTTCGTCATATGAGTCGACACTAAAAGTTACACTCCTACCGGAGCTTGTCGTCGACACTGAACGTACTGGTGTAACGGCATAGTGGTTTTCCATGGACAGGCAATTAACTGAGCTCTCAGAATCCGTTGATAATTGGGCAGTATAGTGAGGTTGTGGAACGAAAGACTGAGAATTTTTGCTCGTGTGCGTGAGAAATGAATGAACAGTACGTTGTAGTCTGCTCCCGATTCCTGCCTTGTCACTCGATCCCCTCGTCTCACTCCCAATGTGTTCCATTGAACCAGCATGACGTCCGCTATACTTTAGCCTTTTCATAACTGGTGCAGGGTTGTTGTTCAACTCTTGTTCGTGAGAGATAGAATAAGGCATGTAGTCTTTCGACAGTGTGTCATACATTCCGTTCTCGGTAAGCTGGTCTAACCTCGCCGGACTGCTACTCATACAAATATCACAAGCGACACGCCGTGAGCAGCCGCAAGTGCGAACGAGTCGCGACTTGGCAGTGAACTCATAGTCTCTGTTCTCCTTTTGGAGCGATCCGTAGTCGGACTGGGTAGTCGAAGGAGGATGATATATAGCTTGTGGATCGTAGCGGGGTCTACCGCCCGTCCTGTAATCCGAACAGCTGCTACCAGTCCTCGCGAGGCTATGATGTGTCATAAATTCAACAGTATCTGAGCCAGGGGAGCTGTTGAAGCTGTTCTCAGAAGTCAAGCTTTCAGCGTGATGCAGTCGAGGCTTTGTGGCTACTTTGCTATATACTACCTGCGGGATGTACCTACGCTGATAGAACTGATTGAGACGCAGTGACCGCACTGGTGTATAGTCACTGCTGGTTGACATAGTGCCTGGCCAATCCCTTGTTATCTAGTTAGTTTGGCAGTACCGTGATGTTTACGTGTAACGTCTTCTTGAGTGTAAACAGAGCTATCAGCTAACTGCATCGAGAGAATCGTCTGTCCTTTGGTAGACCGAATGACACTGCCTGATTTACCGTCATCGGCTCTCGACCCAAATTGAGTTTGGAGTACTTCCACCCGATACTAAGTCGAGTGTCGCAATGAAAGCGCAGTATTAGTATCCATGGGTTTGAGCTAATTCCACACTTCAATGATCATGCCGCCTTTGCTCGTAAATCTTATCTCTCAGCGATTCAGCAAGCTATGACATTGTTCTTCGACACGCGTGTATTATGAAGCCATGTACCTGACTTTTACTGAGAATGTTTTATGAATGGATGGCAGATGCTTACAGATGACCTTTAACCCTACAGCTGACCATTTATATCGTGAGACTAGCCCTAGTAGGCTAAAAGTAACAGCTCAATCTAGAACCAACAAAGAACTCAATTCCTTATCTCATTTGGATCGCCATTGCGCAAATATTTACTATTTCAGCTAGGAGTATGATTCATGGACCTAGGGGAATAACTACATGGAGGTTAAAGCCGCCCTACCCTTATTTACTAGAATATGAGAAACTAGATGATGCCGAACTCTAAAGGTTGGCCGGCTATGAATGGAATATAGCATTATGAAAGACCTATCAGTTAGCTGATGACAGTATAATTACCAACAATTGAAAATCCTACAGGCTGAGACATGATATAACAGCTATGCAGTTTCCCACTGACTGCTATGGAGATGACACTGCCCACGGAATGACTTCCCATTGGTTGAACGCATAAATTTGACGGATAATGAAATGCCTAGACACATAAACAATAGTTAATATGGATTATATCTAGTTAAATTCTAATCGACCATTCTTTGTTTTTCCATATTGTTGAATATAAACTGCTTTCAAACACAACTAAAACTCACCCACTCTACTCATTATAATTTCACCAAGAATACCGCAGATAAGGCAGTGTATACCGCCAATAGTAAGTCTATCTAGCTATGTGTTGTTGGACAACTGGCAACTTGGAAGACAAGCAATTTGGTTATTGACAACTTGGAGACAAGATTATTTGAAGAGCGGACATTTCGGACATAGGCTAATTGACAATTTTTTATAGGCTATCTATATGTATAAAAATAGAAAAAAGTTATAAAAAAGTATATATATATATTTTCTACTTCTATATGGGTACTGAAGAATTGGCAGACTGACATTTTAGGAAACTGCTGTTAGGTCGTTGACAAATACGAGAACAGACAACAATCATTTTACAATAACAAAAAATCCATGCGCTAGTTGCTCTAGAATTGAATACTATTACTGAAAATGTATTTGTAGGTGATATGTTATTTCTATGTTCAAGTGCTTGGATGACTCACAAACAATTGAAAGCTGAGGCATTCCGACCTGTCAGCGTTTTGTTTTGAGTGTCATTTGGCAATGTGATTGGCCAGCTACATACAAATTTTACACCATCTATGAAGTGTTTGAAAAGATGACATTTTTGGCAAAAAAGGCCATCCTATCAGAAATGTCTCCTCGTCCTCTTCGAACTTCGAAAGAGGGGAGTGAGCCAGTAAGGCGTGCAAAGGGATTACCTAAATTATCAACAATAGGAAAGACATAATGCCGTCTGTCCTCACGAGATAGCACTAATCCTTCCCGTGTGAGCGCTGAGGAAATAACTCGGCCAAGGCAGTGGCTCTCCGAGTTCACTGTATAACCTCAAGGAAGCACAAAGAGACGTTTAATCCAGAAATTAACATAGATCTACTTCTGCTTTCGAAAAAATACTGCATGTACATACTTTAGTTAGCCTCTGGTCATATGGCCACAAACAAACTGAATTTGGATATATACTATAGATAGCCTTCTAATAGACCCTCTGCTAAGAATCCATGGAGAACCAGCAAAATGATCAAAGCGGCACATGAATTGTAAGAGCTTCTTGAGTACATATTCTATAAATTAAGCCAGCTTAGCCCACGTTCTCAAATATTCTAAGGACATCTATATTTGTAATAGTTTGGAAGTGGGTGACCGTCTGGACCACTTGCTAGTTGACTGAAATACCTTTCCAGAAGGCTACCTTATTTGTCAATTTTTAAACTTCCACAAAAGCATTAAAAAGGTGAACCAAAACAATGGTAAATATAAAAAGGTGGCTGCAATCTCAGATGAAAAATATATGCAAGCTGTGCAAAAGCTTTGCATGACAAACATCAATGGACACACCTGTTCTCACTGCTATTTGGAAAATACACCTATTAGTCGCATATCTTTTGTTGCCGAAACCGCGCAGAGTTATTTTCGCTTTAGTTCTCAACAAGATTAATATATCCCTATTTCTTTATCATTGATACCATACAATCTTACAAATCACTAAAAGAGAAAGTTTCCTTTTAAAAGTTGCTGTAATGCAAACTTAAACATTCTACCTTTATAAAAAGTGGTGATGAAGAAAATTATTTTTATTTTAGTTCCGGCTTAGACATGGAAATCGACAACAATAGAATGATAGATAAAATTTTAGTTTGAGTACGGCGGACCAGGACTGAGGCCATCCCACAGGCTTCAGGACTGAAGCCAAGAGATTGCCTTAATGTTGACACATATTGAGTAATCCAGTAACCAGTCAGAAAAATAGTACAATGAAATAATCATTTTGTTTCAACAGATAAACAGACGGATCTCGGCTTTGAGCTTCTGATGTGTTGTAAATCTTTCTGTCATTATTAATATGAAGCATTGTTTCGCCCTACTTACGCAGTCATGACTAGAAAATATTCAACATATAAGAAGCTCACAGATAAGATTCATCATTTTATCTGCTGAAACAAAATTACTATTTCATTAGATTATCTTACTTGATATAAATGAACTGCCTTAAAACGCTTCAAACATTAAAGCTTAAAACATATTATAGTGAGGCGAGGGTTTTGGTATACTATAACTTGAATGCCATTCTTGAGAAAACCAGTTCGATAAAAACCAAACAGAGTGTTTAAAAATGCTTGGTACATTTTTAGCTCTGTGCCAGAGCACAACAGGTACCAAGACTCTATTCAGTAAATGTTTTGACCTATTTTTCTAATTAGGCCAGCAGTAATACAAGGTCATTCTCAAAAATGGATGAGCTGACAACAGAGGGTGGAGGGGCCAGACTGCCATCTACAGATAATTGGACCTGTTTTTGATGGAATGAGGCCTTCATATTGTATGAATGGTAGATAGCCTTTTCCATCAACAAACTTCAAATCCTCCTACAGAGCAGTTGAATGAATGTTTTGCTAACTTAAAGCAGATGCACTTTTACGTCACAACAAAAGCAACTGAAACAAGATTACACAACATAATTGAATTATGCCAGACATCTTTGTTGTACTTCATCTCAGCCTTACTAAAACCACTAGGGATCATGACTATTGTCTCACTGTCAGAGAACTTGAAAGCACTTTAAACCATAACTGCCACGAACAACTTTTATCGTATTTACTAGGTAAATCAGACATGCTGATTCCGGTTTTGTAATCAAAATAAAGATTAGGCCACTAACTTTCAGAGTAATAAAGGATTTTTTATAGCGTTTTAATATCGGTCTCGAAAACAACACGATCGGCATAACAAGCTCCGCCCATAAATACTTGACGTAACCTAGCTTTTTAGGAACAGAAGTTACGTAGGGATGTTTAGACCGATTTAGAATAATAGAGACGGGTGTTTTAAAATCTATTAATATCTAAATCCAGCTTTAAAAATAATATCAGTCTTTTCTGAAAGGTAGATAAGCTATTTAGCATTGCATATTTAAAAAGCGCGATAACAACGCTAGCTCGTGATAAAACCGCGCTTTTTGAGCTCATTTTTCTCGGCGTTCAGCCCATTTAAACGTCATGTAACAAGCTGCGAGCAATTTTAAATAGTTTATATCCCTTTCATAAAAAACTGAAATTATTTTACAGGCTGGATTTAGATAATAATGGGTTTTAAGACACCCATCTCTATTATTCTAAATCGGACTAAACTTTCCTAACTTTTGTTTCTGAAAAAGCTAGGTTTCGTCACATATTTATGGGCGGAGCTTGTAATGCCGATTGTGTTGTTTTCGAAACGGATATTGAAACGCTTTAAAAAAGCCTAAATGACTTTGAAGGTTAGTGGACTAATCTTTATTTGGAGTACAAAATCGGAATCAGCGTGTCTGATTTACCTAGTAAATACAATAAAAGTTGTTTGTGACAGTTATGGTTTAAACCTTAGAGGTATGAGGATGAAGAATATTTGTTTTTGATGGATGAGATGTGATGAGCAAGGGCTGAAGTTATCCGCTAGTAGCAACTTCGAACTATAAGTGATCACCATCTTATCTACTAGACAAAATACGAGATGAACGAATTCATGAACAGAATTTTAGAGCAAACTTAATATATATCAACCAGACCGCTATCAAAGAATTCAAACACTGAGTTGTGACAAAGATATCTCGGAACATAATTTCAGAAACTGGCATAGAAGCCTAAACTCATTATCAATGAGGTCTTCTTGATTATTGTCTAACTGTGTCTTACTCGCAATCACAGACCCAAACTATTACAGGAACAACCACAATTCAACTACAATAATGAGTGCCAAGTGATGAGAAACCAAATACCATATACATACGGATACAAAGACCTGATAATACTGCTATTTTGTGCACCAATGAACACCGCAGAGAGTGACATCTTTAATGAAACAAAAAGCGACCAGCACTGGGTCCAAAAATAAACATGCCAACAAATTAGTCAACATAGATGTTATGCGTGTACAGAAGCTACCAGCAGCCGGTTGACATTTACACTGGGTACAAACTGAAATACCTAAATGAATTCTAAAGAGAGGAATGCCATTCTTTATGGAGATTATCAGCTAGGGAGTGATGTATGGATAATGCCAATTTATGCCCACAGAATGTAGGAATCAGCTTGAGCCCTAGAGTGTCACCTGAAACTAGGAGAAATACTTATTTAAACAGAACCCTGCTATCACAGATTTGTCAACTAAGAGTAGAGATTTGTCAACCGAAATTTCATCCATATTCAAAGTATTTTTCGATTCTCTGTGATGCCATGCATTTTAAAACAGCTGTGTTTGCATTATATCTTAATGAGTCAGGTGAGCTAGTCGTAACTAACAGCATTCTGCATTTCAGACCTACAACACTAATCTACCTATCATCAGTTACTAGTTAAAAAATATCTCAATTCATAGACATAGGCTGATTATAATTGCGTATGGACATTTATCACTGAATAAGCCAATACTATGTACAATAAACAATAAGGTACTCTAACAGGCCATGCTATATTAATCCACTTCAAATGCCATATTCATCCACTTCAAATTTATACCAGCAAAACCACTGAGCAAACCAAACACGGAAATCTTACCCTTCCTATATCTAGAACCTCCATCATGACATTATTTTAAATACTATTAAATTCTCACGGTGTTATTTTTTACGTGGACTAAGTTACTTTGGTCAGCATGGACAGGAAAAATAATGCAAAGATCAAATCAAATACTATAAGCATTATTTAAAAGGCTGTAATAATTTTCTCTTATGAATCGATAGTTGATTCTGTATGAACATTCTTTTGCTTAGGCTCTTAGACTCTTAGGCTCTTAGGCTCTAATGTGATAATCTTATATTTGCAAGCAATGTTTGCACACTTGAAATTTGAAAAGGCAGCACCAACATTGACATCTAGCAGACAAAACTGATACAAACAAAGATATTACGTATATTTGTACACTAGAGTGCTGCAGCAAATACATTTGGTTTAACATCAGCCTGATATGAATACTGCTATTTTGAAAAAGATTATCAAATTTAATAACAAGGTTGTCTATGATAACAAGGTTCACAATATCACAAACGTATTCCCATTTGCATCAGCAAATACTCCCTGACATAGTGTTTTCAATTTTCTTTTCAATTTCTTGCACCAAATACTAGTCCCGCAGCGACTATCATGAATGGAAATAAATAAATCACATTATCCGCAGCCACGAATAACTATCGCCGAAATGGTTCACATTGTAAATTTTCAACGCTCGACCAAATATCAGGAAAGTTTGACAGCTGGTAACTTTCCCGACGTGCCTGCGTTGCTTCATCGATGTCATTGGTTTATGGTTCACATAATTGATGAACACCGAAAGGACAACGCCAACAAACGATGATATATCGTGAACCAGCCTTTAATATCTACATTCAAGTATTTAATATGCAGATGGTAAGTTTATAATGAAACTAGTTTGCTCAGGTTGATAAGATTGTTGGCTGCAATATTTCGATGGATCCGTCGAAGTCGGTAAATTGAGTAAACACTATTCGTGAATGTATGTCTTGAACTTGCTGTAAACAAACTACGTTCATTGCTTATGAAATTTGTGATGCATTATGATAATTAATGAAAATGCCATCGCTGCACTGTGATTGGCTCTCTTAATATTACCACAACTACCAGTAGGCCTAAACAATATGATTCAACCAAAGTTTGGTGATTTCAGTAAACTTCTTTTTTATGTATGCTAAAGCGTTGTCAAGTATTTGAAAACAGGTGAGCTCTTGAAAAAATAAGTCAAAATTGATATTGTGTAAGCTTGAGTAACAATCCCTCATTTTTTGCAGTTGATCGGGGTCGGTGCCCCCATGAAAAGTGAAGACCCACGAAATAAAAACTAGTGAACTCATATCTAGCCTAACTAACTCCCTTTTATTATTATTACAAGTATGTTCCTTTTTTTCTTAGGTTATTCTACCATTTTAAAAGCCAAGGGCTTTAAGGGCATGATAAAAGGTGTAACAAGCCCTTTGAACTTGTATACCACACAAAATGTAACAGAAAATCAGCAAACAACAACTACTACTATGATGCCCACGAAGCGCTTTCGCAAAAGTACGAAACGTCTTTGTGATTTAGTTTTTCATTTTTTATTTTCTTTAGTTCTTGTAATTTTGGACCTTGGAAAATCATTGCGCTACGATGTTGTACAACGAGAGCATATTCGAATTTGAATAATAAATCAATAAAAAATGACCAAAACGTGGACACACATTTTATAATATATAAATACCGTTATCTGAAATGTCTGAGGTGCGATGCTGCAGAATTTCACTAGCAGAAAAATGTTTAGCTCATTGCTCACAATTGTTTTTCCTCCAGAAACAGAAAAAAATTTTTGAACAAAAAATTAAAAAAAATTGGAAACTGCAACATTATACTGTAAATTTTGAGCACAAAAAAGCTGATTGATTTCTTCTAGGATAAATGATAACCTGATATCCTAAATTTATTGTGGCAAAATTTTGGATAGATATGTTAATTCTGTGATGCGTGATTAATGTTTTTATATAGGTAGTAAAACGAGAAGTTAAAGGCTTTCTGTAGTGAAAAAGTTTAAACCACTTGATCAGCAGAATTTTATTTTTAGCTTGACTAATAAAACTAATCTGCAACAAATTACGTATAATAATAATACTTGAACTACGACAATCATAACAACCTAATAAATTAAATTGAGAATGTTAGGAGGGAGTCAATCGTAATTCTAATAAAAACCATAATCAATGTTCCGTATCAATCAGATGTTACAATCAGATGTTATGGCTGTGTGAACAGTAGTGAAACCTTTGGGCAGTTCACTATTAACTAGTTCCTATCTAATTGCTATGCTCAGAGACAAAACCACTAGATAAATTAAGCATTTGAGTTGCCTAATGCATATTTAGATTTTTGTTGAATTTAGGCTGCTTTCGAATTCCCTTCACATCCCTTTCCCTTCTACAGCCAAATGTCGAAGAAATGATGATTGTGGAATTGAGTACATTGTACAAATTTGTTTAGTCTTAAAATCAATTTGGAGTTATCATCCACATACCGCTTTCAGCGATAGGTAGATGACACTGTAATTATTCTAGCTACGAATGAATCCTAATTTTTTTTAACAAACAATCATAAAGATGGTTTATCAGGCAGGTAGGCTACTTGGTAATCATACACTCTAAACATTTATGAGTTTACAAAGATTTCATGCTATGGCTTTTACAGACCATAGGCTCGTCCACTGTCAACTCAACCTGACTACCTCAGATGTCCTCGTGTGCCCAATCAAAGAAGATACTATCATAACACTCCTAGAGTAGTTATGACCCCACTGGATTCAAATACGAATATATCTCATGTACTTTGAATTCCGCCATGTACCCCTACTCCTTGAGAATTCGATAAATATCTCAGACTATGGCTTTTAATAACGCATGACAACTCAGTTGTAGTGTACCATCATGTACCAAAGGCAAAAACTACCATAATTCTCTTTGAATTGCTAGTGGATTCAGAACGCATCAAAAGCACTAATCGTATACCCTTAGCATTGAAATTCAAAAGTACTCTTCTGTCTGAATAATGGCCACTCCCTCTGTCACCACTAAACAACCAATTGAAGAGCTGGTCAGTGATTTCTCTGGCTGAGTAAAGACAACTGCAACTGAGAGATAATGGCACAAATTAAAGATAATCCATGGTTTTTTTGACGTCATCACCCTGTTTGCACATGCTCTCGTCCACGAAAAAGCCGCCATCTCTGTAAAAAATGATCGTCATTCTCTTGATTAACAGTATTTTTCGGTGTTGTTTTAATACTAAAATGAAAAATTTGCAAAGAAAAGCATTTGTTGGAAATAATTGCAGAAGCTTCGCGTTTTTAACGATAAAGGTTGTCCATAAAGATGGCATACAACGATAGAATGACATCATGAAAAAAACGAAGTATAGGGTAAATAGGGAAATAACCTCTCCCTTTCACCCTTCATAATTATGTAGGTAGAGTACCAACAAATCTTTATTTAGATTTTGCATTTTTTCTCGGTCATTTTCCTGGGTGTTATGAACGACATAAAATAATACTTTTGTAGGTGATTAGAATAGAGTAGACTAACTCAAACACATAAAGCTGTGGGAACAGTGAAAATTGGCGAGAAGACAGATGTGAGCCCATAAATGACTCAATAGAAAGGCTTGCCTACATAAGCATAGCATAATCCGTTTATATGTGATCAAAGTTAAACCAGCTCATGTTTCCATCTGCCATAGCAAACGTAACTCAACTTAAATAGAATGAGTGCCTTTGATAAGATTTTCAGTACCTACTAAAAAATTTCATTATATCATCAAAGCTAGTAATATAAACATAACTTCGTCAGCTAGAGAGCAGCTTGTTAAACAAACGGACGAAGAGGTAGAGATATTGAGTGATGTTTAGATTTATCGTCGGAGTGTTGGCAGGACATGATAGAAGCGCTATAAAAACACTTGAACGACCCTAGCAACCTCAACAACAGCTCCTGGTTGCCAAACTCATGAATAGGAAAACGACTGGCGATGACACTCACACGATGCTGATTAAGGAAAGCGATTTATTGGGAAAAATTGGATTTCTATGTCGGAGGTCGATACGCTAGGAACTGCGTACCGGAACTGCAAATTAAAATATGAACGGCTGAAATGTGAAAAATGTTTAAAATGGAATAGCTTCAGTCCGTAGCATCATTAGAAAGTGTCATTTCCATCTCTCGCAAGCATGTAACATTTGATATAAGTTTGCGAGAAACGAAACTCGCTTTACTAGCAGATTTTTGCAGTTCCAACTCGCCGACGATGCAAACTTGCGTATTAACTGCATGACGGAAATGGAGAGGATAAATGGCAACTGCTTAGGCATATTTGCAGAGTTTAGTCTTTCCATTTGAGTTGGCGTCTTGACTTTTTTCCTACCCTTAATATACATTTGGTCAACTTTTCGACTGCGCTGAGTTTTGCAAAGCTCATTTAGCTATCGCCATTTTGTTAACCTCGGTCTACAAGGTGCAAAAAACTCGAAACGAAAGAAGTTCTGAGTTTACAATTTATTATGTGTGCGAAAGGTCAAATATATGCATGCAGCTACGCTGCCAACAATAGTTATAGTTAAACCTCTACAAATGAATTTTCAAAAAAACTATGTAAAACTTGAACAAATATTTTACATTCCGTTGAAAGTAATTTCGAACATTCGTCTTTCAAAGGAGAGGCTGATCGACTCTCATAAGTGGAATCTTTAGTTTTTACATTAGGTTTTTCTTGCTGCAATTATTTTAACACTACAGCATTAAAATACTAATACTATTTATTGCTAAGTATTTGGGAGGTTGAACAAATGAACTAAAAGCAGTTTATTCCAATGACAATACTTGTTCTACACGCAAAGCATTTGACATCTGAAGCGAATCTTGCTAAGAATTAACTTTGTGTGTAGTAGTTAGACATCCTTTAATCACACCCAGCGTAATGACTTATGCAAGTCCTAGGGCACTAGCTGCTAACTTAATTACTGAAAATTTACACCTGTCTCTGATCTACTGACTATTTAAAATGAACCTCCAGCTACCAAAAGACATATTACTGTCAAGGAAGACTCTTTGCGCCACAATCTGCCTAAAACAAAGCAATGACAATAAATGAGGCCCTTACCCCTACCGACTACCCAAAACCAAGCAATGTCAAGGACAACTCCGGTCTCACAACAAATAATTCTTACTATCCTAGTTTAAGAGAACAGTCAGCATTGGCATATTTACATTCTAGTAACTTGAGCAATGACAGAACCATTTCAATGAAGTGATATGATTCTTTTGATATATGACGTACATCAACTGTGAGAGGAATGTGAAGACGCATCCATTCACCTCTACCAAATAGCAGCTATTAAACTAGACATTATCCGTGACGGGCCTTTCATCAGACTAACTCAGGAACAAAAGCAAATTATATGCCACGAAAAATTCCTAAACGCTTAGTAACAGCATCAATACATGACAGGTTGCTGCAGGTACCCCCAAGAGAATACAACTCCTACAACAGTTAAATTAATACCATTTATTCAAGCCTGGGCAACTTTGGTGTAATAAAAACTCTAAAGCAGGTTATCAGTGAACAAACATTTAGAGATTAGGAGAGAATGAGCTGACACGCTCAGTTAGGTGGTTGGCAGAGTATGCCATGCCAGAGTGCACCCGCCCCACCTGTCAGTTGGTACCAAAAAGTTTTGTACCTACCAGTTAGTTTGTCTTATTCATATCTGACAAGTGTGATATTTTGAAAACAAAGTAGCATTTCACACCCTAGCTTACAAAAACAGTCAATTAAAATAGAGGAAGTTACATTAGATAATGTTAGATAAGCCCTTTCAGCTCCAATGGAAACTGATTTTTTCTCCCATGTACAAAATGGACAACGAAAGACATGTCACAAGGCTGAAACTTCCGGCTACAAAAACATATTCCAGCTAAGGAAGACAATTTTCTTCTCCTGCAACTTACCTAAACAAGGCAATGCCAATGCATGAAACTTTTTCAAAATACTAGCCGCTGTAACTTTCAAACCAAACAGGGAGATCTTCATGTCCTTCTCCCTTCGTATTACTAAGTCTGTTTATAAAAATACGGCGTTCCTTCTAATCTAATCGTATCTACGAACCTTTTTTGACTGATTTACAATCCAACATTGCATGCAACCATAATGAATGTTTCAGACCTTCCTGGCATTTCAGGTAATAAATCTTTCTAGTTGGATAGTATTTTAGTACAACTATTTCCACAATTGAAGATTTGCCATTTTCATAATTAACTTTTTATGAAAATCGAGTGGGCTTCATATTGGTGTCTATTGGCAAATGGACCAGCATACCTATTATAGTGGTAATCAAACATGCAAACTGCCACAACACATTTCATGCACTTTTTGTAAAAGACTTAGTTAACAGGTTCTGTCTTCATATCACTTAGTACAAACCTACCAGAGCTCCATACAGCTCCTACCAGAGCTCTGTACTCAATTAATGGGAGATTATTTTATTGCCTCATGTTTAACGTTCAGACAAATTATTTTGATCGCAGAATTGGCAAAAGCACAGAAAGCAGGAGCTACAACTCCTTGACGCCCTATTCATTTTCACGTCCTGCCTGGACAACAAACACAGACTACATGTGTAGCGATGTTATTGTGGCTACACACAAACGATACAGAATAATATGTCACTCAAAAATTAATCAACTATAGAAAATTGGCATATTTTGTATGCGCCAAATGATGTACTTGACTAGCTTTCCTCACATTGCTGAAATATCATTAGCATATTTGTTATTTAATATGAATCAACAATTCATAGTAGAAATAACATTTGTGTAGATATTTGTGCTGCCATATTTTTACTGAATTAAAAAACGCTGCTTGATGACGATGAAATTAGCGAAGCAAAATTTAGGTTCATAAAATAAATTGACCAAAAGAAAACTTTTGATAGAAACAGAATCGATTACCAAAATAATTATCTGAAAGGCTCCATGAACAGTTCTAATGTACACCAGCAACCTTCACCTATCTGTTAAAAATGAGAATATATTTGTACAAATATAAAGAGTTAGTTGTTGGTATGACCTGCTACCTGTTGTCACTTGTCTGAGAGTAGATCTCAAACAAAATCAATTTGAGCAGAAAAAAGAAAAATGGATGCGAGATTATTACTGGGATTCCATGCTCCGAATGGCTTCAGAGTTTCTGCCACTCCGAATCATAGAATCGGTAAAAGCTGAACGGACTCGCCACCATTTCGCTTTGCAAAATTTTTGCAAAGGCATTCGCAGTGAGACTACTATTCGATGTCACAGAAACGCTCGCTGGCAATAGATTTGAATCAATGATACCAAGATAAGCTCTCCCCAATGGAGGTAAAAAAAAGTCAGCACATTTCATCACACTACCACTGAGTATATCCTAACTACGGTTGGCAACGATAGGCAGCTCATACGACGATGATGCGATAATTATCCTTTTTATTTATTTAATTACCTTATTCATTAAATAACTGAACCAATCAGAAGTACAAATTTCCGCTGCACTAGTGCCGACCTCTTCCTAGCTTAACTCTTCTAGCACAGAAAAGTTTTTTACTAGAAGCGATTGTCATTCATACGATGCGACCTTTGAAGTAATAACTTTATGGTAGGTAGTAAATTCTGTCGCTGTTTTGTAACATGGAGGAATATTAAGGATATTAATGATTTTTTAAAATCTGATCGGATATCATGGCTGAGTTAGCGTAACAAACTTATCAAGCGAGAATTAAAAAGTGACCGTGACCCAAAAGCGAGTATACTTTAACAAGTTCTGCTTTGAGGAGTACATTGCTAGTCTTGAAAAGATCAATAATGTGGAACTGTTGAAATGATAGTGTGCAAATTCGTCGACAGAGGTAAACTCCGAATTCATTCGAAACATGAAAACCCAGTGTATGTTAGTCAACAATCAACCCTTTTGACCAATCTCACGTGTCTCTGATTTTCCCCTACCGATATAGACTGACACGTTCACAATTTCTCGACAAGTCTAGGCTCTCTTTACAAAGATTCCATTCCCACACTGTTCAAAACATGCATACTGTATAAATTATGATATAAAAACTCAGAAATTAATCGACATTGCCTGGTATATGCAAATAGGTCAACTGACGACCTGTTCAAATCTATCATGAAGTTGCCATATTCTCGTGATGAACTGACAAGTGAAGGCGTATAATAGCATTGCTTAAGGCACTGCCTCTTTTATTAAAGGTGACTGAACAAATTAAATAGTAAAATGATCTCTTCAAATGTTGAACATGTCCTTATAGCTCAAATTAAACTTAGATGTTAACTACATCTACGCTTTAGCATCCCCAACGCTTTACCGTAATACCTTGAAATACGAATGTTCCAACATATGAAAAATTTGAGATACGAGACAGTTCTCAACGCGGCTGCTAGGTGGCTGCTTAAGAAAACAGCAACGCTCGGTTTTTCTCATCAGATCAGTTTGAAAAAATTTCCAAATGGCTAAAATTGAAAGAGACTCAAAAGCGAAACAAAAAGGGCCAAGCCGTGGGAACAGATTACCCTAGGACACTTATGTATTCGCCTCATCTAACTTTCGCGTTTTCGCGGAGTCATCCTCTCGCGAAAATTTCATGAGCGAAACTAAACTATCATAACGAACGAGCGAAAACGCGGAATTAAATAGCTCTGTTTATTGATAGTCCAAGAAACAAATGGCAGCAAGCGATCAAATTGCATTATCGATCTCGCCCACACCATTCTACCTGTGGTTTACAATTACAAACTAGTCTCAAATTGAAAAACCTTTTCTTGAAAAACCTGAGGAATCTAATTATGTTTGTTCCACCGCATTTATTTTCACATCACTATATTTTCGCACTTATCAGAGCTGCGAAATTAAGTTGCATCAAAATTTTACTCTGGATGCTACTCACGAAACTAAATACTAGCGAAATATAAGTGTCCTAGGGTAAGACATATTGATTTATTTTACATACAAAAATTTGATTTGAGATATGAATTGACATACGAGCTCAGTCCCGAAAGTATTAAGCACACGTATCTCAAGGTAACACTGTACGGTCACTCGTCAATTTCTCTTTTTCTACCGATAGACACCTGCAAGTACCTGTATACATGGTCAAAATCAGAACTTGCTACCGTGACACAATAATCAGCTTAGTGACAAGAACTTGCTACCAAACCAGCCTGAACAGGCCCTGAAACACCTTGGATAGACTTTCAAAAGACAAGGGAGTTGTTCTCTCCCTGAGCTACTAACTCTTACATCCTCTCAAACTAATGTCTATTTAGAACAAAAACAAAACAAATATCCTATGCTGTAAACACCCTTAACCAATTCAAGCGACGATTTAATGAGTATTAAATTCCATTGCCGCCCGATACTGTGGGTTCCTGTTCGAGATATAGGCTACCTGTAGATGAGGCTGGTGTGGTTGATACACATTGTTACCAGAAATATGAATAAATGCATACATGTATGAATAGAGTTACCCTGCGATTAATTAGAGAGTTGTGCAGTGGAGTTACAAAGAGCTACGGTGTAAATATTCGTAGAGGCATAGAGTTAGACCATGTAGATACATAGTATGGATTTACATCGAATCATGGTGCAGATGTACAAAGAATTACGTAGACTATGGACACGCATAGTTATATTATGGACACGCATACAGTGAAGGCCCACACAGTGAAGGCCCATACAGTGAAGGCCCGTGCACACTATTGCTCAAATCAATAATTAGCTGTGTGATGAACCGCAACGATAGGCTGCTATGATGTTATTTTGCAATCAGCAGCCAATGTAATCGCCGCTATTGACAATGCGATGGACTTTCAACATGTTGAACTTTACATCTATGATCGTAACTGTTAGAGTATTGATAGGCTGTTTGTTGACTGAATCGGATCCAATTTCAAGATTTGTGAAGACCGGTGTTGATATTCGCAAGCAAGGCAAAGAACTATGCTCGTGATTAATTACGTATTCAGATAATTAAAAAATAACAAAAGTACCCCGGATATGGAATGCAATTTCGTAATTTCTAATTGTTTGTTGGGTAGAGATCGCCTACAGATAATCACTCATAATGTGTACACCTTATCATTTGTAAAAAACAGCTCATCGATGGACTCATCGCACAGCTAAACGTTGATTTGAGCGATAGTGTGCAAGGGCCTTTATGCTGATGATATGGGATGGGCTATATACTGATTATATATATATAGTTGGCTACATTGCTGATATGCATAAAGTTGTACGGATGATAGTTGTACGTGTTGTTGTACATGAGTTGTACATGCTATGATTGGAGCCATATGCAGTTAGCATATACATAAAGCTATACTATAGAAAATATAGCTGGTCATGTGCAAAAGCATGGAGCCGTCTACAATAATTTGGTACTTCTGAAATATATATAACGAGTTGTAATTTTGTCTTAAAAAGGGAATACAAAAAACTTCGTATCATTTTAAGTATTAGAATCATAAGGTGATGTTAACAAAATTTCACTATTGGTGGTAAATTGTGTTAAAAAACAGACACTATCAAAACTGCATGACATGTGCTTTACGTTGACAGTCACCACGTAACCATGGCAACACAAGTAGTTTTTAATCACAGCAATGCATTGAGCCATGATAATGGGTGACAGTGTGCCGCAGTTGACTCGCGTACATCCTTGTTATACATTTAAAATGCAGGCGCATGTATTCACAATACAATCATAAATCATACATGGAAACAGTCGAGTTGATGTAACAATATCAATCATTGTGGTTGAATAATTACAGAAAAAATAGCATGCGGTAAGAATCTATAATTTTCTAAAGTAAAATATACGCATGGCGTCATTTGCTAACAAGTCGAATAATTTATGGGAAAAACAGAAAACATATTACTTCCTACCAGACCACCGCGCACTAGTGAACTCCCATATCTTTTACTAACAACATTATCATATCACCGCAATGTATAAATATAGCGCATTAAAAGCTTATTAGCGTAAGAGAGTAGGAAATTTCTTAATTTTTGTTTATTATATGCTAAATTGATAGGTTTATATATGCTGTCTCCAAATCTTTTGCTAAAGTTTTGATTGGACTCTCTAAGTTGATATGTCTATCTATGCTGTCTTCAATTTTGTATAAAGCTTAAATTGGAATCGCTAAAATTATTGGTTTATTTATGCTGTCATCAAGCTAAAATCACGATGCCCATATATGTACATATATAATCCTTATGTGGACATAAGGTTTAAATATTTGCGAATGGTGACATTTAAATGGATCGACTTAAGAATCTAGAATTACGCTTTTCAACATGATTTCTTCAATTCAGCGATAAAAAACAAATCTATTTACTATACGGAAACAGGTTTGTGGTATTACCATCACAGAAATGATTTGACAAAGAGGAACCACTATTAGACTTCATGACACCTACCAGCAGGTGCTTTACCACAGAAGCTATGCTGTGGATCAGAGACTCGACTCTATTTTGTGCCCCACCCAGCAATCTCATATTCTCTGCATAACATACCCTAGCATAAGAGTGAACTATGAATACAGTTGATACTGATCTGGGCACAGAGAAGTCTGTGGTTTAATGGATTGCCCAGGGTATTGATATGGTCACTATGTTTCCATGACACGTATGAAGCGCATCACGTAGATTTGGAGTTGTGCACAAGTTACGTTACCGTGGAGTTGTGTTACCGTGCGAATTAAGTGTTTTCATGGACATTTGCATGATGCGGATCGACTCCAGCGCCATGATGAAAAAAGGTAAGGAATTGTACGCTATAAGTTGATAACTAGCGAAACAGTTAGCGACGCGTGTGTTAGCGACGCTAACACATGAAATTAGATCGAGAAAGACGACAGAAGTATTGAAAACGTTTAAAATTGAATAGCTGGCGCGGCATTAAATGCGCATCATTCGTAAGTGCTGTTTCCATAACTCGCAAGCATGATGGATTTATCAAAGTTTTGCAAATTGCAAAACTTGCTTAGCTTGCCGATTTATGCCATTTCCATGATGCGGTTAACTTGGAGATTGGCTCAAATTTGCGAATCATGCGGGTTGTGGAAACTTAGTGATAATGAATTTACATGTTGGGTGAATATTGGACTGAATAACAACACTTGGTGCGCCATTTTGAGCGTTTCTCAAGGCTGGCTCACACTGTATTGCCGTATGTCCTCTCAGCGATTACTCGTCGAATATGTTCGCCGTAAACCGATGGCACTACAGATACATCGGGAAATATTGCAGCTGTCAAACTTGCCCAACAGTGAAACGAGAATCCATGACAGCCTGTACAATGTGTACCACTTCGGTGATGGTGATTGGCTGTTGCGTATTGTTTAATATATTTTCTTTCATGACAGTTGCTTGTGGGACTAGTATTTCATCAGTCTCATGACCAGACTGTATAATGGATAACACCATGCCTTGAACACCTTCGCTGATGTACACATGGATGGGTTTGTGATAGAGTGAATATTGTTTTCACTGCGGATCGCCAAAGTATTGAGTGATAAACACCTACATACGGGCGATACAGTGTGAACCAGCCTTTAGGCATCTTACTGGAATGAGGAAATCGGTCAATTACAGATCCTAAAACACGCTAATGTTTAATCCCTCAACAAAGCATCTGTGAATTGTATGGTTTAGGTACAGAGTTATGTATAAATATTCCTTACTATATCAAAATGAGAAAAACACACTTTGAATTCAAAAGAACGAAAAATAGACATCCCTGAATTTAGATGTCTAAATAGCAATTTCTTAAATCTTGCCCTATTTGATTTTGCCCACATCATCATTGAAGTTGTCCTCTCTTACAATAGTCATTGATAGATTTAAAAAACTACAGTTGAATAACTACCATAATACATGAGCCAGAACAAAGATTCTTGCATTAGATCACAAGTGCTTTTTAATATTTACATATTTTTTCCTTTACTAGAAGAAATTCACGACTTGAATGCAAATGCGAGCTTGTTTTGTTCGAAATACATGCTAGTTTTGGCTTAACAATAATTTATTTTTAATTTACCAAACGAAACCAATCTGTTATAAAACACAAAACATATCCAAATCATATATTACGTTGTTGCTAATGTAGACAGGTAAACCTTATTGCAATGTACTTTCAAGAGATTTCACAAAATAAGCTGCTCAACAGAAACAACATCCTATAAATCTGACTTGACGTACTTACAATGACTAAATGTTATGATGGCATATGTTAGTGGCTTTTGAAAAACATTTATTACTGAAGGCAGAGGTAGCAGATATACCACAAATTCACCAGAATAAAGCTAAAGTGTTAAGCCATCGTATATTGCAAATACAGTGCAGTATCTTTTGGAGAAAAAATTCCTAATGAACTATCGCAGACATCAATTTTCCAATTTAGGTAAGGATTGATGAAAACAGATAATCTACACAAAGACTCAACTCTATTTGTTAACAAGCTAGAAAAACTTTTCAATGTGAGCCCTCTTACAGCGACAATAAGAATATATCTGAGAAGGATATCAATTCCGAGTGTAACAAACTCTGTTCAGCCAATTCGGAGCCTTTTTTTGACTAACACAATTCCTCAGTCGCAATCGTACTAATATTAGCAGTGCTATGAGTAGTCTTAAATTTTATTATCCTGCTCTGATTACAAAAAAACTTTGATTTAAAGGTTTAGGACAAAAACACTAGCATTCACAGTCAAAAAAACTGTGCATAAGTAAAACAGCTTTTTTGCAGAAACTAATTTTTTCAGATCGAGCAAAACAGTTTCAAAACGGAAGAGTAAAGCCTGATTACTGCATTTGCTACGGCATGAGAGAACAAATAAATAAAACCATGACATGACCAATCAAATTAAAAGATACCAACCAATTAAATATTTGAAGGTCATGTTAATGTTGATATAGAACAGCGAGAGTTTCAGTCACACAAGAAAGGAAGACATAAAAAAGCTGTAGAAATAATCAAAGCCTTTACTGATTTTGAACGGACACAAGAATCTTTGGGAACATTTCAAAGTCAGCGACGTAGTCAGCAGCTGTGACCAGATTAAAACGAGAGCATCAATTGACCTAGTCGGATGTGACCTAGTAATGCAAATTTCCAGGTTGATATAATTATGTGGTTGTTAATCCTTCCGCAATTCAAATTAGGAATTGGCTGATAATGAGCATGATTAAGTTTTCCTGAGGTTATTGCCCTTCTTCTGGGGATATCTGAATAACCAGTAAACTTATTAGAGTTTCACACCAAAAGCGTCTCATGTTTATACTAACTATAGTGAAACTGAGTGATAAATAATGTAAGGCACATGTTGAACAACTAAAACTGGCTCAAGTCGTACAGCTATCTAACTAGCAGAAACAAACCAAATTGTTCAAATTGTCTCAACCTGTAGCAGGACAACTTGCCTATGGCCATGTGCTAACCTACTGCAAGACAACTCATCTACAGATATGGTCCAACCTGTAGCAGGACAACTTGTCTACAAATATGGTCCAACCTGTAGCAGGACAACTTGTCTACAAATATGGTCCAACCTGTAGCAGGACAACTGGCCTATGACTATGGGCTAACCTACTGCAAGACAACTCGTCGACAGATATGGTTCACCCTGTTGCATGACGGGTTGTCAACACATATCAACATCAGAAGAGCTTTTCATCGTATTTTTGCATTTGACAAAACTAAATTCTGACAACATGTCAGCAATATCACTATAACTCACCATTTTGAACAGCTAGTAGAATTCCTAGAAAATACATAAAGAGAAGGTGAGCTGATTAATGCAGGCGGAGAGTATTATCAAATAGCGGCTAACTAGCTTTTCTAATTGAGTACTGATTATTGACTTCGTGACGGCTCATCGAAACGCATACTCGCGAAAAACGTTCATATTTCTTCGGGTGACTGAGGCTGATAAGCAACAATTACAAAACTATACCTACCCATTAACATAACAAACAAAGAAAACAATAGTGTGCTGCACTAGTCTTTACACAGTGCAAACACAACAAGTCTGCTAAGAAGTTCGTTTTATGTAAAGACGAACTTACAAACTTTTTTAGTATATTTTATCAAAAAATATAGGCCTTTTTTTCCTCCTTTGCGATTGCTGTTTGAAGTGATTTGACTGCCAGGATGTTTCACGATCAAAATCGAAAAAATTTAGTTACAGTTAAAACGCTCAGATAAAACGAAAGTGAGATTATAAATTCTATAGTTGCAAAGAGATTGACCGAACATAGATGGATAATTCTGCAATTTATACGCAACAGCCGATATCGACTATAGCAACCAGTGCATACTTCTCTTCTGAGTCTTTTTACCGCAATCAGGTTTTGTTGATTTTAACCTTGAAACATCCTGGCAGTCAGATCACCACAAACACCAGAACCAATCGCAAATGATAAAAAAATACTGATACTTCTAGATAAAATTTACTAGTCACTAGTATTTTTCTATTTAATAGGAAGAGGTGCGTAACATGATTAGCCAGGTGAGATGTCGTGCACATCTATGAAAGTTAGCAAATAGAAACTAAACATAGCAAAGGAAGTTGGATATTAGACAGGAAGGGAGTTCACAACTGCTACACTCAACCAGTCAGGACCACAATAGCGTAAAGGGAAGTTATGTGCACCATGCAGTAGAGCAGACAATTCCGAGTGCAGTGAAAATGAAGGCAGCTAGCATTATTTGTGTAGTAGTTTATAAGATAATTCATATTGCAGAACAGTGACTAATAATCAAACAAAAATTTAGCCAAAATATCAAAATCAATTTTAATAAATTGAGTTATGGAACGAGTCCCACCACGATGCTGATCGACATCCACAAGACTACCAAAGCTGAGCTTGAAAAGTATTTTACGAATATTACTTTTAAATGGTTTGGTTACCAGGCAATATCACTTACAATGATCTGTGACCAGGCAATGGCGAAGTTGCATCACCAGCTGATTCATCATCTGTTTGTGAGATTCTAGAGCGAGATCGTTTCTTTGCCAGCCTCGTCAAGCTTAAACTACGCTTGAGCCTGCCGAGCACAGTTCCTTGCACTGGAGTACGGGCAAGTGCCACCCCGTCCCCTCCCATCACCGGTGCGGTGTTGTTAGTAGCACATCTATATGAAGCCAAGGCTGTAGCACTAAGGCTAGAGCTGGAACTACGCGGAGGTGGCAGTGTCTGGGAGGGGTTCACATATGACCACCCGCTAGATGAGTGCAATGAGAAACAAAACAATGCAGGCAAAATGAAAAAGCCAGTGCTACTCTGCTAGTTAGTTTGACAGATTCGGAGGAGACAAATTTAAATTTCATTTTGTCCAACAAAAACAGCTTTACTGTATATTATTTCAACACAAATTTTTAGTAATGAAATGAAGCTGGAAAATAATTTAGTTAGAAACAAAGTCAGACAAACTAGACTGTAAATTTAAAAATAGGCATAAAGATAGATTAAAACCTAAAGTTTTAGTCATTTTCCGAGCATGGAAACTATTATAGTGCTCAATTATTGCGTTTACGCATTTCATTTTGTGACAACTGTACAGCTTTCCGTGGCGACAAGGTCCATGTACTATGTAAAAAACAGTTATTTGCACCTCCGAATGTGTAAAACTAACTTCATATAGACAGCTCTTCTAGACAGGTTTGGTGCATGAAGAGAGCAGACAACTCAAGTCATATCCCAAACACGCTGCCAGAAGTGCTCGTTGCTGTCTGAGTTGAATCATATGATGGTAGGGATCAACTCAGGAGGCAAACAGAATGGAATGTGAAAAGAGACACTACAAATCATCGGTGAGGTTAGTAGAGTGAGAAAAGTGTACAACAGTGCACATGCATATTGGCAAACTACAAGTTTTGTAACATAGACCACATTCCTTATGGATGCCGGAGGTAACGAAACAGGGTCGCCCTAATACAAATTATTTTTAAATACTGAGAACAAAATAGTTTATACAAACAGTTCTGACATTAAAGGCATGGTGTCTTTATCCTAAGCGTCAGCACATACCTCATGTCTTGAACGGAGCCGCCGGACTTGGAATTAAAACTAGGGGAGGCGGTGCTTCTCTTCTTGTCCAGCTTGGTTATACTTCGAGCCCTTCGTATAAACTGCAGTTTCAATCCACCACCCTTCTTATTGCCCTGCAAGCATTATTGGTACAACGATTAATTTTGTTTTCTATGCAGTTAGTTATAATCTAGGTCCAACTAGTCATAATGCATAAAATGTCATTTGCACAATATGATGCAATTTTAACTTTTTGTATGTATAGATTTGAAAAAATTATTCCATATAAATTTATAGTTTCACTTCACAATGGCTTGATATAATTATAAACAATTCCAATAAAAGGAATCATTACTACATAGTAAAAATTCCTTTTATTGGGATTGTTCATTGTAATAATGAACAAGGTATGAAATCGCAGTTGTCTTCTCCTACTCACGAAGTTGCATAGTGATGACAACTCTTATACGAGACAACACCTAAAAATCTCATCTACTGGGTTGTTAACAACTTGTTTTATTTGTTTTACAATTCTCACAGCAAAGTGTGACAAATGCTCCAATGCCTGCAAATCCCCGATAAAAATAAGCAAAGTTCACTCATCATGATGACAGCATAGCAATGTAACAAAGCCACCTGCGATCATAGATGTCATGGATCCAATACTATTTGCAAATAGCTAAAGTAACCTTGCGAGTTAAGATAATTGATGCTACACAGTGAACTAATCCAGTCAAATTTTATTTGTATTAACTTATTATAACTAATAAGTTAATATGAATAGAGCCTTTGATTTTTATTAAATTTATATTATACAGTCAAACATGGATAACTCGCCCTCGGATAGCTCGAACACATGGTTAACTCGAACGGTTTTGTTTGGTCCGTTCCCACGCAATGATAAATTGCATCAGATAACGCGACCTCAACTTCGTTTACTCGAACAATTTTTTGCCCAACGGCTAGCCTACCGAAACGGTTGTTATCGGTTTAGAATATCACTTTATTATAAGCCATAGAGATAAACCTCAACTTTTAGTAGTTCATAGGCGTCATTATTACCATCGTCGGCAAAATATTTTTGTCAATGACTTTTCAAAAGGTTTGGTGAAATTTGATTTTTACCAAACATCCGCTTAGCGATCGTCCTCCGAAGGCAAGAAAAAGCTAGGTAACCTCGGCATACATTTCAAGAAAAATCGGCAAAATTGATCTTGGTTAAAATGCTCAAAAGAAAAAGATGTCTTTTCTTCTGAGCATTTCAACAGCGATCAAGTTTTGCCAATTTTAATCTGAAAAATGTCCTGGCAATCACATCACCTAAAACAACAAACAAATCTCAAGTGATAGAAAAATCTCTATACTCTCTGGTAAAAAAATTTTAAACTCTACATGAGAAGCATTTAATTCGAAACAAGCCATTTGTGCTTTTGATTTATATTGTAGTTTGCATATGTACAAGTATCTACTAATAAATACATGGACTTGTGACAGTGCTGGGATAACTTGAACGCTCTGATAACTCGAACACTTTCACTCGGTCCCGTGAAGTTTGAGTTATCCATGTTTGACTGTATTTAATTTATTTTAACCAATGAGTATAAAAACAAAGGACCATAAGAGTTACACGAATGACAAGCCATTTATTGTAACATCTTAACATTGCCTATATTTTAATGTTTTAAAATGAACTCCACTTAGTGTAAGCGACACGAAAAAGTTTGGTCCATACACCGGCAAAGATCTTTTGTTCAACAATAACAAAACAAATACAATCGATTCTTCAATACCCCATATAAACAACACAAAATCTAAATAAAAGTGAGGGAGACAAATTCCAAAGACAGATTTAAAAAAAAAACAAATCAACTTTGCTCTACCCGCTACTAGTGATAGAAATTGTACTATCAAGCCAGATTGCCCGATGTTGGCAGACAGTGGACAGTGTAACTAGACTCTCACGGCAGCCCAATCAGATAGTAGCGACTGAGCTCTGCCATTGCACGCAGAGGAAGGCATATGCTTATCGCTAGCTTGCATTGAGCAAAGGAAGTAGATAGATATAACATGATGTTGAGTCAGTGTGGTAAGACAGCCCGTGGGAAAACAGGATTAGTCAGCTGAGTCCACTGTGGCTGGTGTCAGTTGCCAAGCTTCTTCCTATTTATGGGCAGAAAGATGTACTGGTAACTTGTTTCAAGTCCAAAGTTGACCAACAATACCCTTGTTTCCATATGTCTATGTTTCCATGACACGCATAATTCACATTATGAGCATCATGGAAACACAGTGTGTGCTGATGCAAGACTAACTTATAACTGGGTGTTTTTCTGAACTCTACAGATTGTATAGCGACTGTGTCCCCATAAACGTCACATGAGTGAGAAACTTAAGCAATATATTTTAATATCCGATGCCTGACTACTTTGATAAAACATCGTTTCCTTGCGGAATCATTTCGTTTCATTGGTTTCCTTGCCTTTCACTGTGGAAGAAGAGATCATCAGTTTTGGCCTTAATTGAGTTGTTTGGGTCAATTGGGTCAATTGACAGAGAATAAGAGTGTGTGTTGATGCTTCATCAGAAAGCGTAGCCCATGATCTTTGTATACAAATAGTTCTTCATGATATGGCAATTTGATTGTTTGATAGCAATTTTTCAGGCAGATGATTTGAAAACAGCCACCATTTAAACAGATATCGTTTCGGCAATCGTAGAAACTAAATAATCGTGTAATGCCGATTTATCTCACGCCTGACAATTTTCAGATTGAGTGATTCTGTCACTAAAACGCCAGGACTTCTTGTCTTATAATGAGCTCATTCTATGGCCTTCGACGCACACGGGCATTCATAAAATACATGTTTATAATTATCACGCACGCAAAACAGTTTCTTTATAAGTTAATGATAGACAAAAGTCATTAACAAAGATTTACAGGTTTTTCACATAATAATATCGTGAACCATCTATATGCAATAACGAATCGATTTGTCTAATGATTTTTGGAAATCACGAAGCTTTAGCTTAATTTTTGTATATACTTTTGCCTTATAGCAAACTCATTTCGTTAATGCTCAAGACGGTTTTATTAAATTTGCTTGTGGTCATGAATCAAGTAATTACCATGTGGATAGGAGATCTTTCAAGGAAAAAGATCCATAAGACCTCTTATGCGCGCAACAGATAGCAGCTGCATACAAAATATAGAGAAGGTAGTCGTATAACTTGCGTTTTAATTAGAAAATATGATTTATTTGCAGTATAAGCTACTAAATTATCTGTGTTTACTTCCTTCAAAAGTTAAAAATATCATATTAAATGGAAATACGACTGACAACATTCATCACATGATCAACCAATCAAAGTCAAGTGAAGTCGAAGAACCTAACAACGAAGCATCCCGAAGAAGCTTTAAAGCCATGAGACACGTGGCGCGACGAGGAAGGAGAAAATAAGGAAACCATTCATCAAACCATTGACCGTTTGATATCTAGTCTTGTATATACAAGCATGACCCCTGTGACCCCTGATCAAAGATCATTTTAACAACTTTCTATGGCCTGTGACAAAACCTGGAATAACCCATTCCTTTTAAACTGAATATCATTTCAAGCTCCATGCTTGTAAAACATAAAAAACAGAAATAAAATAGAATAGTCTTTCAACGGTTTCAAAATAGTTATGTTTTTGAGGAGGAAGAAGAAACACGATTGCAGTACACCGAGTCTGATAGTGTATATATTTGTTATGAATAGAGAAACATATAGTTTTATTTTAAACCTTTCAGTACCAAGGAGAAGAAGTTTCTAGTTTTTGTCTATTTTTGATTCTTCATCACCAAGAAATTCAATCAGGGAGCCATTTTTCATTTCTCGGCCAGTCAGACGTGCCCTCAGTATTTCGGAGAGATCTCAAAAACTAATAACCCAATCGACCTGACACTTTGAAAACCATAAGACCGCACACCACAGTCACATCAGTTTCTCATTTGGTACCAAGGTTCAATACACCAACATATCAATAGATCGATAGGAAAACCAACCCCTAACGACGGCTTGCATGACTAACCCTACTTCATCCTATACCTCTTGTTACCATATCAAAACTTAGCATTTTCATAATGTCCACCTATACCATTTGTGAAGGTAGAAGATACATTAGCACTTATCAACTACCGTTCCCACGCGAACGCTATGTACCAAAGCAGACCTTGACCTCAGGCACAGGCAACAATAATTAACATACCAGCCTTTACTGAAAAAACATAAGGAGACCAGCGGCCTTAGATGTTTAGCTTACAACTATAGCTACCACTGAAGAAATTACAAAACCAGGAAGGATGAGTGTACCACCCGTATTATTATCCCTCAAACCTTTGTTAGGATTAGCCTTTCCTAATTACAGTTATTTTGAGGAATGGCAATGATTGTAGTACGATCTCAACCCAAAAAGGAAATAAATCATAAAATTGGGAATATATGATTTTACAAAAGGAAATACAACATGTGATATGTTCACTGAAACCATTTTAGGGTTAAAGGAATGCCTTAAGTTCTGACCAGCAGCGACAAAACACAACAGTGCAAAACATGGAGTTGTCTGCTCGTTTTAATGCTTTTAAGATTTTTCATCCAAAGACATGAATAGCAAAATTTTGAAACGTAAAATATCGACTCTGGTATGTAACAAGCAGCTGATTAGGCTTAAGGTTATCCATGTAATTGGAGTTATCTTCTATATGCTGTTTTTAACGATATGAGATTGTAGTAGCAATTACTCTATCGATCAGAGAACTAGAGAAAGATGAGGCTAAGGAACACACCTGTTCAGTTTTCTTCAAACGTGTTGATTACAATGCAGCATAGAAAAAATTAGCTATTTATCAAGATCCCGTGCCACGGTTTACAGTGGTGCATCGATAGGTTTGAGCTGATTTTCCTCTCTACTGATTTTGAACTCTACTCTGGTATACTTTAATCATGAGCAAAATTATGAGAGTTTATTTGAAATTAGAGGAGTAAGCAATTTCAATCCTGACTAGTCATTTGTACCACAAGTGTGTATCACCATGCGTGAGAACCTGAAATCACCATAAAATGGACCATAATAAAAGAGGAAACAACTCCAAATGTCATATCTGATAGAGCGTGAGCCGTAATTGTTTACAGTAAATTAATTGCATAATTACAAAATGGCTTGAGTTTCTTTAAAGGTCATCAAGACCGATATTGTTTCGTTTTATCAGGAAGTAATAATGAAAAGACATCATGTATGTTTGCATTTTTTTCTATAGCAGTGGTAAGCGAAGAAATTTTACTAAAATTCACAAAAACTGCTAAGTTGGTTAAATAACTAGCAAGCATAGACGCCTTGGCATTCTACTTCTTGGCAAGTTTTCATTCGTTGAAGGACAAATGCCTCTACACATAGGCTTTTAAGTCATGCAAAACCATTCTGCACGCTACTGTTCAATTCTCTCTCTCGAGTTCTATAAGGCGGCTACCTTCATACACTGGAGGCTATACATGCTTTGTCTAACGCATAGCTGCTTGAGCTACCTATTGCAGTAGGTATCCACACTTGCAGGCCACCAGCCGATGCTGTAGATTAAAGGAATGCTAACACATGCTGACACTGCTCACCGCTACAGACAGCAATGTGCTATGCGGTAAATACAGCGTGTTGATTCTTGTTTCTCATTGGCTAAATCTGTTAGATAAAAGTGGACCTCTACATTTTCTAGCGACCAGAAATGATACATTTACCGTGATGACCATTCTCTTCAAATACCCATTGCAGCATAAGTAGAATGCCATGGATGTCACATTGTCATTGAGGACACGGTGTTCAATTAAATTATATTGATTATTCGCCGACCGTTTCACAGAAACAACAGGACGTATCAAAAACTACAGTACGAGCAAATTGATAGAATAATGTTTCTACTATGCTACATTTTAGAGGGATCCATTCTTCTATAGCGCTGTCCTTCCTTTATAACAAAACACATAGCCTGGTATTCTTTAAAACCGAAGAAGTCAGTCTGAAAAGTGTTCAGAAAAGCTTTGCTAAACCGAAACCCAAGCTATTCAGAAGTTTGAATAGTTTTTAAAGGGTCTTTAAGCTAAGAACCTTACAGGCGTGAAAGATAGTAGAGTTGTCATAAACCGAGACACATGGAGGAAGAATTTTGAACACAATAATAGTTGCCCACGATTAGAAAAAATTGAAGAATTGACTAAAATTCAAGGTTTTAAGCTATCATTATGCTTATTTCTGAAATGAAGGTTTTTGATGGTTTTTTGATGGATTTTACCAGGAGTTGTTTGCATTATATAATTACTATGGGTTTCTATACCCTTCTATACAGCATTTTTTCCTTACAATGCCAATACTGGAACTAATTAAAATCATATGTAGTTGTAGTTCGTTGCAGTTGTACTTCCACAAACAGACCAACAAATGGAAACACGTAACACTGCAACTTGAACGCAATATCAAACGCCATATCAACAATGATAGAGAGAGGAAGTCGCACAACTAGTGACATCATTATGGCATGTATTCTTCTGAGCGTTTGATTCACGATCAAGTTTTGTCAATTTTAGATCACCTGGCAGTCAGATCGCCTTGCCATCAGAAATAATCTCAATGATGGAGAAAAAAAACTGATACCTTCCGATAAAATTTAATAAAATTTTGTGTAAGTTTATCTTTAACACTTCTATAGAGGTAAGAAGCAAACAAATGTTTTAAATATTATCCAGCGATGAAACGGACAGCGTTGATAATGGTAGCGACAATCTTAGCGATCATAGACCAGCGAAAAACCTTAGCAAACAACAAATACAGTCAAACATGGATAACTCGTCCACGGATAGCTCGAACACATGGTTAATTCGAACATTTCCTTTGGTCCGTTCCCACGTAATGATAAATTGCTATAGATAACTCGAACTCAACACTGTTAATTCGAACTGTTTTTTTGCCCAACGGCTACCGAAACGGTTGTTATCGCTTTAGAAAATCACTTTATTCAAAGCCATAGAGGTAAACTTCATCTTTTCGTAATTCATAAGCGTCGTTATTACCACCATCGGCAAAATATTTTTGTCAACGACTTTTCTAAAAGTTTGGTGAAAATTGATTTATACTGCGATACAGGGATGACTGCGGATTTCACGCGCGCAGGGATTTTCGCCACGCACATACAAAACAAAAATCGCATGTTGTTTTGTATGTGCGTGGCGAAAATCCTTGAGTGCGTGACCCGGCTAGCCCGTGATGAATAGTTTTCCGACGTTGATTCCGTGTTGAATCAACGTCGGAATGTTGAATGTTTAAAACGTCTTAAAATTGGTGTAATTAAACGTATACGTTGTCTGAGCTACAAAAAATTATTCATCGTTTGACCTAAACACAAAATACGTGTGTACATTCAATAAGTATCTATTAAAAAAGCGTGAGTGATATAGAACGTACCGAAAAACCTCGTAAAACTTCTAATTGAACTGCCTCGGAGTGTTGCTCTTAACGAATCCCAGGTAAAGTAAGGTAATCTGCATAAACTTCAAGAAGAAACGGCAAAATTGATCGTGGGTAAAACCCCAAAAGAAAAAGATGTCTTTTCTTTTGAGCATTTCAACAACGATCAAGTTTTGCCAATGTCAATCTGAAATACGTCTTGGCAATAACATCACCTCAAACAACAAACCAATCTCAAGTGATAGAAAAATCTCTATACTTTTTCATGAAAACGTTTTAAACTTTACATTAGAAGCATTTAATTTGAAACAAGCCATTTGTGCTTTTGATTTATATTATAGTTTGTATATGTACATGTATCTACTAATAAATAAATAAATATATGGACTTGTGACAGTGCTCTGATAACTTGAACACTCTGATAATTCGAACACTTTTGCTCGGTCCCTTGAAGTTCGAGTTATCCATGTTTGACTGTATATACATATACTAGCTGTGCCACCCGGCATTGCCCGTGTAATAGAAGAGTATTTGGACAGAAAATTGATTTGTATTTAACATATAACAACATTTGCCATTCTAACTTTCAAACTACATATTATGAGAAATGTTTTTTGTCTTATAAACGATGAGAAGTGGTGAGAGTTTTGCTATTAGCCAGTTTAATAATGTGAGCGAACAGCTTCTCGTGACGTTATGCTATGACCCGCGTCATACGCAAAGCAGTTAGGTTTTGCTGTGATATAATGACTTATATTGGCAGGCTAACAATTGGACTTCCGTAGTCTAGTGGGCAAGGTGTCAGACTGGGAATGGCTTGGTCCGAGATCAAATCCTCTTCGGTATGGAATATTTATTCCAAGATTATAAAATCTATAGCCAAATTTCCGACGACGACACACGGACAGACTTTGAGAAATATATTGACAGTCAAACATGGATAACTCGCTCTCGGATAGTTCGAATGGTTTTGCTTGGTCCGTTCCCACGCAATGATAAATTGCTCCAGATAACTCGACATCAACTTCGTTAACTCTAACATTTTTTTTTGCCCAACGACTACGGAGACGGCTGTTATGGCTTTAGAATATCACTTTATCCCAAGCCATCGATATAAACCCCAACTTTCAGTAGTTCGTAAGCGTCGTTATTACCATCATCGGCAAAATATTTTCGTTAACGACTTTTCTAAAGGTTTGGTGAAATTTGATTTTTAACTAATATCCACTTAGCGATGGTCTTACGAAAGCTAGGAAAAGCGAGGTAACCTTCGCATAAACTTCAAGAAAAATTGGCAAAATTGATCTTGGTTAAAACGGGGTTACAACGCTCAAAAGAAAACGATGTCTTTTCTTCAGAGCATTTCAACAGCGATCAAGTTTTGCCAATTTTAATCTGAAAACGTCCTGGCAGTCACATCACATAAAGCAACAAACAATTCTTAAGTGATAGAAAAATCTCTATACTTTCTCATAAAAACTTTTTAAACTTTACATTAGAAGCATTTAATTTGAAACAAGCCATTTATGATTTTGATTTATATTATAGTTTGTATATGTACATTTATCTACTAATAAATACATTGACCTATGGCAGTACTCTGATAATTTGAACGCTCTGATAACTCGAACGCTTTCACTCGGTCTCGTGAAGTTTAATTTATCCATGTTTGACTGTATATATAACTAGAGTTCCACAAACTGTTAAAATTAACCATCACTAAAGCTACCGCTGTATAACTTTATCATACAGCTCTCATGTTTGAGGCACAACATATATTTAGAGATGGCAAATAGTCTACATATCTTGATATTCAACTGAGCTTAAAGGAGATATCAGGAATGTAATGTTTGCTTTATGATAATTCTAACAAACGTCTTTTAACAGGGAAAACATTCCTAATTTTAAAAAATTTAATAGCATCGAAAAAGAACCGTTAGAACAATGTTGAATGTGGAACTTGATTGGTTGATATGCAAAACAGCTTAATCATCAGTCCTACATGGTCATGTGACACGATAAATGCAAACTTTAACATGTCTGGAGAATCGAATAAACAGGTTGATGCATTGAATTGCATGTTTTCTCTGTAACAGATTCATAGTTACCAAAAATGCTTTTATTGGCTGCATTGCATATCAACCGATAAAAGTATTTTTAAAAACTATGATAGTGTTTGGAACGCCACGGAAAAACATGCATTTCAACGTGTCAACCTGTTTATTTGATTCTCCAGACATGTTGAAGTTTTCAATTATCATGTCACATGACCATGTAGGTTCGACTGATGGTTCGCCTGTTTAGCAAGCAAAATCTTTATTTGTGAGAAGAGTACATGCCAAACATTCACTGCGACACTTTCGCTTTGAAATAAAAAAGTGGAATAAGACGGCTGGGTTATGGTTTTAACCATCAATAAAACCATGGAAACAGAAAGTCGTTGCATTGTTGGAGCAACAAGCAATAAAGGTGCAACAAAAACGACTCAAACAAGGTTTGAATGATCGATTTACTCTCTTAATTTCAAACTAATTGAGTCGACTAAGGTTTCGTTTCATAACGCCATAGAAACGATCCTGGAAAAATGTCGAGAAAAACAACTCCTTACCCACAATTTCTGCAGATCGCAAATCTAGTAAATAATCCAAGAAAGATGTGTTGACATCAACACAAGAGTGTGCAGATAGATGGTATAACTCCTTTACACAGCTCGCTGAATCACATCGAGCAATAGGTACACAGCTGCGTATCTACTACAGCCTCTGGGCCATCCCAAATCAGTTTAGTTCAAAAGAGCTAATCGCAAATGTAGCCTTAGCTTAGCGAGTTGAAAGTCTATCCTATTAGAGGGGCTTTTCTTAATCCTATCAGTGTCTCGACTAACAAGCTTAGAGCGTAGGCAATCAATGAGCGTGTGAACCGCTTGACCTTTCCAAACACAATGCTCGCGGACGAGATAAGCAAACCTACTGAAAGAAATATTGCGATTGTTTAAACCTACAATATTAAAAATTATAGCTAGCTATTATTGGAGCTAAGCAGAATGTAATAGATTTCTGAACAAAAAAAGAAGTAACACCTGATACATGAGTATTAAAATTACTTCAAGCCAAAAAATTTCCTTGTTGATACAGCTGATTAAATACGATATCGTGCAAGTCCTTCTACTACGTACTTTCAAGGGCAGCAGGTGAGCATTAAAAATGAAGCAAAATTCTTAACAGTCACTTTCACACTGAAATATGAGAAGAAATAATATTCCTTTAGCAAATTGTTGACCACAAGTAGTTATTGCAGTACTCTTACTAGTAGCAATCAATAGATAAGGAATCTGCAACACGGGAGATGATAAATCCAATGTGAATTTAAGATGAGCTTAGGCTACACAAAAATATAGTAGTTTTTTTATCAGAAAGCAGTTTTTTTCCATCATTCTCGATTTCTTTCAATATTGAAAGGCATCTGACTGCCACGATAGGGAGTTTTAAGATTAAAATCGACAAAATTTAATCGCTCAAAATAATGTAGGAAATGGCGTCACTATAGATTGCAGCTAACGGTACTATAGTTGATATCGGCTATTGCATTTAAGTTGCAATGTTACACTGTAGATGTCATAATTACATTTTGGCTTTATCTGAGCATTTTAACCGCAATCAAATTTTGTTGATTTTAATCTTGAAATATCTTGACAGTCAGATCATCTCAAACATTAAAAACAATTGCAAATGATTGCAAAACACCGATGCTTGCTGATAAAATCTACAATATTGTGGAAGTTCCTTTTTATACATCGACATTAAAATCCAAGGGTCATGGCTGTTAAATTTCTAGTGGAGAACATCATAATAGCCAAATACAGAGAAACATCCGTACACGACCTCCTCAATCAAACAATTCAGCGCCCAACCAAAAAATCCCAGTAGAAACCGTAGGAGCTGAGAATGGAAAGAGTCAAGTTCAATGGTCCCCTCAGCCATTCCCCATCGTTTGCTAACTTATAACACATATTATATTGCACAAAAAAGCCCGTTTTTGCTGCAAACTGTAGCAAAGGTATCAATGAGCTTCATGCAACATCGTTAAAGATATTTACAAACGTCAAAATATGGTATTTAGTTAATTTTCCTAAGGATAAACAGAAGTCGACATAAAATCTTGGCATAGGATAGAAACTGTACAAGGCCTACTAACCATTATATCGCGCTGCGCATTCAGATGCGAACAACTAGGGAAAATGGCTTAGGAACAATCGGTACTTGATGACATTATCAGATCTATATTGGCTCTCCTCTAATTGCGGAGTTCCCATGAAAGCAGCGTATTGCCAATTGTGAACCCAACAATGCCCTACCTTAGCTAGACAATAAGATTCTCTGAGTCATGTGACACACAATGAGATACCACGATAAAGCCAAAATGACTAACTTTGCACAATTTCAACAACAAGGCGTGATAAGAAATATTGAAACTAATTCGAAAAGTGCATAACTAAACTGATATATAAATTGACATCTAGGGCGCTTCGGTAACTAATGATCATGCATAATAGAGATGTACTAATATTCTGAGAGCATGCTTGAGATTCATAAACACGACAATCTGAAAGTTGGCATTATCAGCAACATGAAAATGACAAAAACCCGCGAGTCCAGCAGATTTTGTTATTTCATTCTTGTTAAAGATGGAAACTTCACTTTCAAATGATGTGCTAAAAATGCCACGAAAGCTATTCCATTTTAAACATTTTCCATGTGAACACTTTGATTGTTACTATTTCACAACCTTGAAGCTAAGGAGGGTAGGAGTGTGCCGTTATGAACATAAAATCTTGAGCTAATACCCTAGGACACTTAAGTATTCGCGGCATCTAACTTTCGCGTTTTCGCGGAGTCATCATCACGCGAAAAATTCATGCGCGAAACTAAACTATCATAACAAACTAGCGAAAATTCGAAATTAAATAGCTATGTTCTACGCAGGCCTGTATTCACTGGTTGCAAGTTGGGTGGCTAATGTTAGACGACTAGTTATGAACATCTGGGGTGTGGAGAAGGAGAGGGGGTGCTGTAAGCTCCCAACAGGTTTCTCTTATGTAGGGCCTCAGCCGGGCCTCTCACGTGAAGTTTTAAAAAATTTTATTGGCAAGTATCAACATTTTTCTATTTTTTGAGATTTGCTTTGTTTTAGCTGATGTGACTGACAAAACGTTTTAAAATTAAAACAGGCAAAACTTGCATGCAGTTAAAAAGCTCAGAAAGAAGACATCTTTTTCTTTTAAGCGTTTTAACAAAGATCATTTTTGCCGATTTTATTTCAAGTTCATTAAGTAGGATATGGGCAAGCAGATGTTTCCTAAAACTTGATATTTTGCAAACCTTTATAGAAGTCGTTTACAAGAATATTTTGCCGCTGATGAAGATAATAATGACGCCTAAGAACTACTAAAAGTTGATGTTTGTATCTATGGCTTCGAATAAAGTGATATTCTACAGCGATAAAAACCTTTCTATAGCCGTTGGACTATGAAATTCCTAAAAAGTTGGGGCGTCTTAGCCGGCCAACTGTCCAAGGGAATACGGCCCTGTAGTTCATTGATATCCACAACAAAATCGTTATATTAGAAATGCAGATAATTTTGTGTGTGATTGAGCTCATTGGGAAATTTCTAGTAAATTCGTTAATACACCGAATGAGCAGCATGGCGAAGCAAATTAAGATAACAAGTTTTTTTGGAAAAACCAAGACAAACGAAGAAGATGATGATATCAGTTTAGTCACCGAATTTGTAACTGATGAGGATGAAAGTCTGGTAGGTGAAGTCATACAATTAAATAATACTTATTGTAGTGATGAATTTTACTGCCAACCAAAAACGATAACAACCCTCACCAGGTCCAACCATGTTATACAGTTCTGGTTGTGTTGGTTGTTATCTATTTTCTTTTTTATGAGACATGTACTGTATTTGATTTTTTTTAAATTTGAAATATTGTGAACTCAAAACGTGCCATGGCCATCGCTTGCTATAAATACTTGAGATCTAATATTGGTACCATATCGGTCACGACGGAAAGGACCGAGACGTCATTGATAGTCCAAGAAACAAATGGCAGCAAGCGATCACGTTGAATTATCGATTTCTGCCATACATTTATACCTGCGGGTTACAAATACAAACTAGTCGCAAATATAACAACTTTTTTTTACTAGAGGACCGGACCTGAGGAATCTAATTTGTTTGTTCCACTGTATTTATTTTCACATCACTATATTTTCGCACTCATCAGAGCTGCGAAATTAAGTTGCAGCGAAATTTTACTCTGTGTGCTACTCACGAAACTAAATACTAGCGAAATATTAGTGTCCTAGGGTAATATGAATGTCTTTTAATAACTAGTCTTATCGCTCAGCAACTCAATGAGCACACAACTCCATATTCCTATCATCCGCACAGCATAATAAACCATAATGACTGATTGATAACCCATGGCCGTTATCTAAACTAGGGTTCAAATGCAAGCTTATAACTCGAATTCCATTGTCTATAAAAAGCTAGTTTTAGCTCCAAATTGAACCAAATGGGAATCAGTCTAATGAAACTGCAATACTGATACAATATTGTTAAAATTGAAAAATGCATAAAAACTTTGCAATTCGAAAATAATTTCTCAGAGCCCCAAGTAACTGCAACTTTAATATAAAATCTACATATGTTAACTGCCACCAAAATATTTAGAGAAATTGTAGAGAAGCTTGCAGAGAAATTTCTCAGTATTTCAATAAACATTTATCCGCTGTCGAAGGTTCAAATTGTGCTGCTGAATAGAGTCGTCCCTCCATTGCATTCCTTGCCATGTATACTCAGTCATAAGAGGGTTAGCTAGATAGACACAGCAAAGATTATTAGGTACTTGGCCCCAGCTGGTAAGAACCCTGACCATACGAATTACCAAAATGTGCTGTTTGAACTTATGTGCTGCAAAGAACTTATTATGGCCCACCTTGAAATAAAAAATTAACAAAATAGTAATATATTTTATTTGTGTTGATTCCTTTCATGTCTTCCTAAACTTACGTGTCTACAAATGGACCACGCCTGACCATGCGTCTGTCCAAAGTTACACTTAGATAAGGTGTGGTGAATACTAAAAACCTACCACTAGCTACTAGGCAACTAGTAAGGGCTACTGCCAGACAACACTTACCACAAGTGATATGATACTGGCTCGTATCTTGAAGGCGTAGGACGCTTATAAAATTAACAGTACATGAGAGCATAATTCCCATACATACTTTGGTTTCACTGTAGCCACTGTTTATGCTAGCTTTGTCAGAGGTTTCATCCGATGGATTCAGAGAGAAACTCGGTCGGGACAGGGTCACATTGGGCACACTCCCCCTTCGATCGTCTTCAACTGCTCTATCGTATGAAGAGTCTGCAATTAGATGGTAGAAATTTGAAAGCTTACTGAGTGGATAACTCCTACGAACCAGTTTCCTGATTTTGACTCAATAATACAAATTACCAAAAATTAATATGATCTACGGGAGAGAGAAATCCTTCAAAGATCGACTACAATGTCTGCTCAGCTTAAAAGCATGATTGCACAAACAATGTCTCTGAGATCATGGTTGGACATATCTAGGTCGAAGGGTAAGGGAACCTTGACGGACTGAAGACATGCCCAGTTCAAAAGAGCAATTTAGGGTTGGAATACAGTCCTGTCACCATGAGCGACCTTTTTGGGAGCTGAAGCCTCAACTGTGGTTCGCAGGCCAGGCATTTCAGAACACTAGGCTACAGTTGCTTTCCTATAATCTATCATGATCAAATCAAAATTAGGAATACAATAAATTAAAAAAGTATTCAACTTTTTTAAGACTACAAAGTTAGAAAACTAACTGAGTTATAAAGCAGAAGAATTTGCACATGTGATATTAGCAAATTGTTACACTTTTTGTTACTTGACTTATTCTTGTGTTTTGAAAGCAATCATAAGCTGCCGATCTATGGTGACACTGGCAGCAAAGGCTTGAGCTGTCCAGGTGACACTCATCCTAATAGGCTTGACACATTCTTGCTTTGGGGGATTGTTGTTTAAAGGCTGTCTCTCAACCGCCCCCATTGGTTAATTTAGTTATGAACTGAAGTTGGGGTTGGCAAAAGTTTATGCTGCCTCCAAACATGGAGTTCCGCACCCAAAATTTGGTTTTAGTGTAATTTACAGCTGCCATAAAAACAGCAACAAAGTTTCTCTAACATAAGTGAGTCATGCACATGCTGTCTGTAGTCAGTAAAGCATAGAAGTGTAACCTGACATCACTCAGGCTAGTGAGACTAGACCTTGGGGGGGCAGTGAAGTACAACCAAAACACTCATAGAACTCAAGCTTAAGAAGTAAATTGTCAGCTAATCATTCTCCCTTTGAACCAATTTACTGACAGGGGGCCCTGTTTGCCCGCGCTTCACCGTTTGCGGTGAAGCGTTTCTGCGCTTCACCGTTTGCAGTGAAGCGTTTCTACATTAATATTCACTGTCTTCCAATCTAAAGCTTTTTTCACTGCGGCACAGGTTCATCTCGGCATCAAAATTTAATTTTATTTTGGCCATCTCGAATAGTTTCACGGAAATAAAGAGATGTTATAAATGGGCACTGCTTGTACATGCAAAAATACAAAGAACAGCTTTATCATAGTAGTACAGACCATATCATGTTGATTCAAGTTAAAAATCAGGTTAGTATGGTAAAAATTTATGAATTATTTATATTTATTTAAGGACTTTAATAAGGCCTATAAAATCCCATTTTTTAGAATTCATCGTGAGAGGACAAAAGGAAAACCTAAAATTTTGCAACCGGACAAGCAAAAGGCTTTAAAATGTGTCTCTTTACAATGAATTTGATTGGTCAAACAATGGAATTTTAATACCACTGCAGTAAAGTGTAGTATCATAATTTATGCTAATTTCAAATCATATATTTATACATGATTTGAAATAAGCAGATAAAAATGCATATGCTATGATCATATCTGTATAGAATCTGTCAACTTTGTCACCTGCGATTTACGGATCTGTCATCTTCGACCATTAAAACATGAAAACAACTCAGCCTACATAATCATTCGAAAACTAACTTTTACAGCTGGTTGGTTTAAATATTTGAAATCAGGATAAAATGAGGATTAGTTTAATTTATAATTTATGGTTATTGACTGAATTCACAATGAGTAACAATGTTGCCGATGGGAAGTTTAGTTTTCTAACAAAGGAGTCCAGTATATTTAACCCACCACTACATATATAAACTGGCTAGTGATAACAGATAGAGGCATTATCACATTTGTTAAACAGAATATACATCGAATAATAGCAAAAGCAAGATTCTGTGATTAAGTTTCCATAAAAATCAGATACTGGACACCCAGTAGAGAGGATCATCATGAATAACTACTGATGCTAGATTACGTTCAGACTTCTTATGCGTAAAAATATGTCATTGATTTACAATAAGCGACGGACATGGCCTATGTGTACAAGTAAACTTAGAGTCATCCTCTTCACGCCTCCCATATAGGAGAATCCAATTTTAACATTTCTTGAATGTTAAAATGTTTAAAATGTTAAATGCTACAGCTGCTGTTCAGTGTAGCTTACCAATATTACATATTGGAATAGATCTCAAACTAATTTTTTATTTCTTTGCAGAAGGAAGTTGTTTCTTGTATCAAAAAGTTTGCATGTAGAGGTTATCAAAGAAAAATATATGATAGCATATTTTAAAAAAAAGAATTGTTACAATAGTGGACCGTTTCTAGTTAACTTCCAAAGCTTAAAATGAACTAATCTGGAATAATCCTGTACCAATGCTGACCGGGTTTCCGTGCAATCGGATGCGTACGCCCTCAGCAATCTCACTACATAAGCAACTGCGAAAACTAATCCCCAACGATTTCTTTGACATGCTGCAAAAGCGATGCTCCCCTGATGCTAGTATAATAGACAGCCTCCTATTAGCATGTAATTCAATACCTTTATTGGGTTGTAAAATAATTTTATATTACGAGATGTGAATCGATCTATAATCGTTATACCATAAACAAGCTTTACACGAATACTAACGGCTGGAGGAAAATGAATTCTCAAGTATATTGACTTGCCCCTACTGTCAACAATCAACACGAGGAAATCAATCTGATGAGAGTGACAAAAGACATTAGTAAACCGAACCGTAACCTGGATACGATCATGGCTGGGTGGTAAACTATTAAGAGTGAAGCAAAACACTCGCTAGTAAGCTAGTAGCGTAACTTATCATCGAAGCAAACAACGAAAAGGACAGAAAAGCGTAGATACCGCTGGCATTCGGCCTCTAGCAGTGACACAAAATTGATCGAAAAAATGTCTACCGTTTAGAAATCAATAGAAATATCGCCACAAACTGCGATCCTACCATGCGTGATCAATAAAAATTTGATCGTGACAGAGGTTGTTCTGATATTTTAAAGATTGTTCTTGCAAAAAAATACTGTTTATGAAAGAAAGTCGACCAAAAACTATCGATTCCTAGCATTTCAAAAAAATATTTATAGTGTAGCAACCCAACAAATATGGCAATAAGAAATGTTTTATAAATTATAAAAATTACAAAAAAATAGCAAAATAAAGCTGCATTTTTTCGCAGTTACGTAATTGCTGCTGCAGATCTTGACAAAATTATGACACAATGTGACAGTAACATATTTTTGTGGTGATTTCCACACGAAAATTGCAGCTCTCAATTTAAAAACTGTTGAGCTCCTACTGTACTACAGACCAACCAATAAATATCGCTATTTTGACTTTATCCACATCGCCCATTCAGAAAATCGACCTAATTTTGGTCATAAACAGTGGCTAGCTGATACCATTTCTCTGACAATACTAGTATATACAACTTTCAACTATTAAGCAGAGGTCACAAACAGGTAAACTAAACATATGCCATCGATAACGTGACTGCAGCCAATGCTGTCAATTATACCCAATGGGCTACCTTCTTTATAGAGATCAAACCCTATCAGTTAATAACTGTGAACACCAACAAAGCAAATAGACTACCGGCTGTATAAGGAGACCGGAACCACAACAAGCGATAAACATATTTCTTAACTGAGGACGTGATGGAACATCGTTATCATTATTTTAAGGGTCTCTGTGCACGTATGGCTAACTGTTTCTGCCAAAATCTCATTAGATCGACTACTTTTGAGAAATCTGTAGCTTTGGCAAATCAGAATTGGCCAAAATGCATTTTTTAACTTTTTTGATTGGCAGTCTTTGTCGATAGACTTTCTGTTTGGACCTTTAGTCGTCACAACTAATTAGACCAGATCGACTGCATAGTTATACTTGCCCACACAGAGTATGCATATTTAACTTTGCAAATAAAAGCATAATTTTATCATTTATTTGTGATATGCTAATAGCTAATAATATAATGAAATTTATTTGCAAGTTGAATGTCTTTTAGAAAAATAGATTTCCTTAAGTGGTCAGATGGCGACACAAACCGGTCGTCGTCAAAAATATCGTTGAAAGCTAATAGCTGACAATCGCTAACACGTGACTATTATACGTATCCCTGACATGCTCTACAAGCTTAACATAAAATTTTAACTCCCGTAAAACCTCAACGAAATGCTATTACCAGATCATTTTCATCTTCAATTTTAAATAAATTTCCTAATTTGGAAGTTTCCAAAAATGCAAAGACTTCTTAAGTTCAAACAGAATATCCAACCTAAAGTGCTTAATCCATAAAACAAACAGTGAGATATAAAACTTTGCATAAATGTCATAGAAAGCACCTGCTGAGCGCATCAACCTTGTTACTCCAAAAGACCATTGCAGTGCTGGTATTACAGCCTATTAAAGTATTTACGGCAGCCACCTGCGGCTGACAATAAATCACTCATACACTTAAAGGTTATAAATCAGCCGCAGTATTGGTGAAAATATAACAAAGGCACTTGCAATCCTACTCACAATATATGATGTCAATTTTCATCCCTCTTCTAAGTCAGCGAAACCACTGCAGACTAGTCCTTCAGCTAAAAGTCAGCTTATGAAAGTTTGCGAAACATACGACACAATCCAAAAGTATTCAATGATCTCCTAACAACCCTGTACAAGTAAATGTATCCTCATGAAAGATGGAGAGCAAGTCAAACGGAGACCGCTAAAGCTTTAGCGAATAACAAGCCTGAAGAACAGCAGCAGAGCGCTTGTGCCTATCCCTTCGAAGATTTGCTCCAAATCACAGCGTTGTCTCTATTGTTCTCCTTATGAGTATATCACTAGCAGACGTCTCGAGTTACTCGACCTGGCTAGATGTTATCTAATGTCAGCCCCTGACTCGAGACACTGCTGCGAGTGACAAGCCTTTGTGAACTAATGACTCAAAGAATGCAAACAACAACTACAACGGCTACGGTTGGAAGTACCCTTGAGAGACCAAACTAGTCGAATATGCGGGTGCGGCGAAGAGGGTCTCCTACTAAGCGGCGGAGATACAGAGGCTGTGTAAATAAGAGAGCTGGTGTCCTTTCAGGAGACGAGCAAACAAGAAACAAAAGGGTTGTGGTCGAGAAACGGTTTATAGAAGAGAAGAAGGGATGGATTCACAATGATAGTATTCTTCAGCTGTGCAAATTATAGTAAACATAGCCAAGCCGATTCAATGGTGACCAAAATTTGTTTGCACACAAACTGTAAGTGAATTCACAAAGAAAAAATAACATGAAAGAACATTGTTTTTGTATTTTCATTGTATAAATTCATGTAAACCTTATTTTAACACCCTGAAGCCTGACCTTGTATATACAAGCAGGCCTGATCCAAGACCATATGGAGTACATTCCCTGCACTTTGTGATTACGCCCTGACTAAAGCAGAAATTTTCCTCAGCTGTGTTGATGTTGGTTGATGTTGATCAGGCAATAGACATGAAATATATTGTATGGCAGACGTGGAATTCATAATTCATAGATAAAAGTTAGGAACTTGCAGCTGATGATTTTTAATAGTGTAGCAGGCTAAAATACTGTTTTCTGCTAAATAGTTGATATGTAAAAAGTATCTGAAGATTCCGATTTTTAAAGAAAAGGCCGGCCGATACCGATTCAGATACTTAACACCCATATCGGTACCTATTCAAATACCAAAATCAGGGTAAGTGTAGTCCACACCAGTCGCAATAAAACTGACGACATTTTGATGGTCTGAATAGTTTATAAAAAGAATCCAGATTCAATTTTATTTATTTTCAAAGCAAATTTGTTGTATCCAATATTGGCTTTCGAACGACGATGATCGTAGGGACGGTGATCCTAAGGCTTCACATGAACAGCCATTTAATCCTTTGTAGCAAAATGCAAAAGCTACCGATCTAAATCGGAGCAGATTATGAAATATTTTGAAATATTTTTGGTAATTAAAAATGTTAGAATCATTTTTTCATAATTTAGTTCATTCCATGAATTTGAGGTATTTTTATATTCAGCGACAAAGCATAATAATTTCTCTTTCCACAACATATAACTGCACAAACGTTATTGCTATAGGTATAACGAAAAACAACAACAACACCAACACACGTTATTGTTAATGACCCATGTTACTATATAAATATCCTATCCATACTTCAGTAACAGTACTGGAAAATCCAGGAAAGATTCATGAACTTCTCACGACTGAAGCCAACTCTCATTCGTCAATCTATTTGTCAACATGGCGTATTGGTTATTAGCGTTGGTACGCGGACATAAGAAGTATCTAGAAAGGCAATGACGGTAATGCGTTTCATAGGGGTGTAGTCTGGCATTTGGACAATGCATAGCTACGAGGTTAACTATGCAAGCTTTTCAACATGATAGGGAAACTTATAATCTGTTCACCGGATGGTCAAACAAAACGATAATTAAAATTTTGGTATATTCCTGAGCTCTGCAAGTTTGAAGGTCTATGATAAAGTACGCCATACACTACCAAGCACAAAATTAGGAATCGCCTTCCCTTTTTCAAAGTATCGTTATACAAAGGGTAACCAATTCATTGTGTCATGTTACTATAACTCCTGAACTTATAAGAATGCTTGTCAAAAACTGAATTTTTTTGGCTTTCAGTGAGCAGGTTGTAAAGTTTCCTAGTGAAGTGCAACACTAACAGGCCTGAAAAATGTTGCAAATGGAACAGCTAAAACAATGACTCCCCATTGTCTGATTGACCTCGGCATCGACACTCGCTCCATAGCTTTAGCGTCTATGGCCAACCTAAAGATTTTCTGGAGACAATTAAAGATGGCTTGCCTTGTCAACTTTTAATTCGTTCGACCATGACCTTAACATTACAAAACTGCAAAACCATTGTAAAACTGACACCTGCTGTAAAATCTAGATAATAAAGGTGAACTAATTATAATGTCGGTAATCATGGTTTAACTCGAAAGCTTCTGCCTCATAAAAATATGATGTCGTAACCATCATGACAGATGTAGTTTGAATGAAGACGCTAAAAGCTGCACATAATTACTGCAATTATAAGGCTTTGAGAAGATGAGACACAATCATATCGGACAAAGCCTCTAGAAACATGTGCTAATTACTTGTTCCTATCAGCTCAACGACACAGCTCGGCGTCATGCAATTGCCAAAGTTTAACCACCAAATGTCAATGAAGAAATACTAGGGGTGCAATTATGTCTAATTGCTGAGTTGTGCATGGGCAGAAGGAAAGTCCTGGTTATGTTGTAGCGTAGGGTGTTTGAACTGAACATTACAGCAGCAATAAACGTCACTCTATTGTTTCCTTATGATAAACAGCAGATTGCAAAAATGTTGCTTGAGCTGCCTTTGGCAAGGCAAGCTTGAAGTTGATAAGGAGATAACTGGCAAAGTTACTAATTGGGACAATTTTCGTGAATGCAGCCATGTGAAGAACGATCACCATATTTCCTTAACACAGTCAGTGTCGTATAGTTTCACAGAGTCTCGTGACCAAAAGCCGGAAACAAAAACGCTTGATTCCAAACAAACCCGATCGACATACTGATCTCTAATGGAATATTCTTACCTCGCTCTCAACATCTCACTCTTTTGCATTTACTTTACTTTATTACAAAAAATCATTTGTAGTTTCTTGTAGGAAATTTTGTCCTTTTTCAAATGGTGTATAATACAACTATCAATTTCAAAGCGACTGCCAATGGAAGTAATTTTTGTTGACTAGTCTTGCGGCCTCTCCATTATAACTTATATAAAACAATAGTGGATGCGGCTTGTTTGTTTGGAATCGAGCGAGCTCCCGTATACGCATCTGTTGGTCGCGGGACTTTGTGAAACTATACGGCTCTGAACACAGTCAATATGCAAGTTTGCATCATCCGTCAGGTGAAAACGACAAAAACCCAGAAGTCAAGCGAATTTTGTTACTCATAAATTTGTACAGATTGTTTCATGCTAGTGAAAGATAAAAATGCACACGCGAATGATACAAACGAAAATGCCACGCAAGCTATTCCATTTTACACATTTCTTATATTCAGTCAATCCTGCCTCGAAAGTATGCGGCTAAACAAGACAGAAGTGCGATGCTATGACCCTATGGCGTAGAAATCCTTATCTTTTTTAACAAAGCGCTTTCTTCGATCCAAAACATGCGAATGTCCATTTAAACATTTCTAGTACGGTAACTCAACGGGCACACAACTCCAAATAGGCATCATCCACTCAATGTTAACATAGCGATAGAGCTATTCTCACTGCAACTGTTAGATTCATTTAGTCGTGCTGCAATTGGGCAGTTTGATCGTGATTATAAATGGCTATAAAACAACAGAACAGCAGTGTGCATCACTTTTCTTCTCTCAAGGGACCAGACCACCAAAGTTGTGCTCAATCAAGGAATGTGCTAGAAAACACCTTTCTCAACTATTTTGCCCAGTCTGACTCATCCTGAGCAGGCCTGACAATGGTAAATAAATTTCTGGATCACAGTCTTTCAATGACAATCAACATGTTAACTAGTGAATTCTTGACTAGACTTGACTGACAGACACAAATACAAATGAGTAGATATATTATATTCTTTACTAGTGGAGACAACTTCAACATCAACATCTCGTGATATTGGTTTGGGCTTGCAAAAGCATGCTTATATTTAATATTAAAAACCGACTCAAAGGTAGTAAAAAGACGAATGTGTGAATACTTATCAATGAAAACTGAGTGCAGTTTTATTTGGAGTTGCCTGCTCCTGAATGCTTAGCAGCTACATTTTTCAACATTTACGTCCACATGTTTATAAATCCATGTTGGCTATCCTGTACTAACAGCAATGCGAAAGCTGATAAACCTCTAGACCTAAAACAGCTACGCTTCCACGCTTGCATCTGCTACACTGTGTATAAGCAGTAGCAAGGTCCTGAACGATACGGCCATAAAATAATATCAAATTAAACGAAATACTTTGTATTTCTATAAAAAAAATACCTGGTGCACTAAAGGGCCCCTACATACTATCGCTCAAATCGAAGTTTAGCTGTGTGACGGACAGCAACGATTAGTTTGATGTCCACAATCTACGATAGTTTGATGTCAATGATTGCAATAACTGTTTTGACGTCATCACTAACGATAAGGTGTACACATCATGACGATTAGCTGCAGGTGACCGCTAACCAACAACCAATTAGAAATTGCATTTGTGATATATCAAGAGTCCTTTTGTTATTTTTCAATTATCTGATTATGTAATTATTCACAAGTGTAGTTCTTCGCTATGCTTTGGAATATGAATTGATATCGATCTTCGAAACTGTTGACATTGGATCCGATTTGATCAACAAACAATCAATCCAAGTGCGAACAGTTGCGATCATTGGTACCAAAGTTCAACACGTTGAAAGTCCATCGCATCATCGCTAGCAATGATTGTGTTAGCTGCTCATCGCAAAATGACATCATAGCGGCCCATCATTGCGGTCAATCGCACAGCCGATCGTCGATTTGAGCGCTAGTGTGCACAGGCTTCAAAGGACGGTTTCAACCAATAGAAAACATCAAATTTAGCTAAGTTTGAGTATAAAGGTTGGACAGTATTAACAATTATCTTGGAACGCTGCAAAATAGCTTTGAAGCACATGTTCAGGAAACTCAAAGTGCTTTCTGGACGCACATAAACTGCCGGCAGCAACTCTGATAAAACATTGATTAAAAGTTTGATTTGTGAAATACCAACTGAAGAAACAAAATCTCAAATAGTTGCTACAGACACATGTTCAGAAACGGTATCTTATATACGCTTGGGTAGATAGGTAGGCCCAGCAGGTAAACAAATGTGTTTTGCTAGATATATTGCATGAAGTCCTTATTTTTAACAATATTCGTTCAGGCAATATATTGACTAATGAAGTTAATAGTTGTTCCGAGGCTATTTTCAATGATTCCTGACTATTTTCTTAAGCTGGAAAAAGAAGCTTGGAAATTAAATAAATTTTTAAAAACTGTTTTCATATCTAACAGAAAAGACAAAGAAAAAACAGCCGACCGAAAAACAAAGAAAAAACAGTCAATCAAAAAACAAAGAAAACACAGTCAATCAAAAAACAAAGAAAAAACAGCCAATCAAAAAACAAAGAAAAAACAGCCAATGAAAAACAATGACAAAAGCTGGCTTGTTGTGGGCCTATGTCAGGTACTGGTATTAGTAGAAGCTGTGTTTAATGTTTACATTGAAGTCAAACTTAGGCTTGTATAGTAGAAAACAACTTGAAAAGCGAGCATACATATGTACAATTATGTACCCTATTTTCTGGACTATAAGTCACTCCAGAGTATAAGCCGAACCAAAAATCGTCTGTGTCAATCGAAATACACGGTAGCCGTAATCCAATAAAATCTTTATCCACTGCATCCATCTTCATTACTTTTTAACTACGTTGACACGGGAGTTAGAAGAAAGGGCCAGCTAGCTGTTAGCCCGAGATTAATGTGAACATTTTCTTCGTTTCAGTAGAAGCCACCTTTCCCTTTTGCCTCGCTTACAACTTGTTCGCTAACTTTGCTTTTCGCTGCTTAATCGGTAACATTGTGTCAATAATTTCACACGTAGTCACTCCCACTCCGGAGTATCAGGGCACTTCTGACTAATATATCAAAAACCACAATTTATAGTCTGACAAATATGGTATGTATTTACAGTGCCAAATCCTAGGTAGCCCTAGGCATGAAATTCAGACAAAATCTGCTGTAGGGAAGGCGAGCGATTATTAATAAACTGCAATGGTAGTTCATCACATCTATAGCAATTTTTGTTTACGCTTTATTGGAGCATAAAATTCTAGACTTTTTGTTATTGTTCCTGAAGCATATTGATATGAGACTTGCCATCGTGAGAAAAAAAAGGAAATATAGGACTACCATCATCTGTAAACCATGACTCAGACCAAAGGCAAAAATAGGTTTACAATGACCAGCAACTCTGAGAAATCATGTGAGGGAGCCTTAGATCTGAAAGTTGCCTCATCAACTTTCATAATAGAGCAAATCTAGCCTTAGATCTTAAAGTTGACTCAGCAACCTTCACAATAGAGCAAATATAGCCTTTGATCTGGAAGTTGCCTCATCAACTTTCATAATAGAGCAACACGCAGTTCAACAAACTCAGTGGTAGCGTAGTTAGTCTGATGCGAAACCTAACCATTTTGAACTAATGAACCATTTTGAATTTAGCAACGAACCAGTTGATGAGAGACTCGCTAGTAAAACAACACGATGAACAGCAGGACAGAAAATTTTCAACACTGCTAAACTTAGTCATTGAAAAAGTTTACTTAATGAAAACCTCCACTTTAAATGCCTAAGGGCAATGTAAATGTTAGTAGTGTAGAGAAGACAACTCTCAATTCCAAACACTGCCTGTTGTTATGTGAATGTGAGCTCTTTCAGACAAACTAGGAGTGAATTATAAGCAATTAATCACGCTAGTTATGACAAAGGGAAGGGGAGGGGTAAGCTCTACCATGTCCATGTTTATTTCTCTATCATTTATGTGATTTGTATAATTTATACTTCTATGTATACGACAAACATTGTTTTCTGTTCTGGACACCAACATACTACATCCACCATCATATGTTTCAGTTTATGAACTTTCTGTTACTACAACCTTCGATTCACTATCCCGACTTTTCCGGAATACTATTAAAATACCCCTTTTTAAAACACTTATTTAACTCACATTTTAATTCCCGATTTCTCTCGTCTGATGTTTGTTTTGGCATCTAATGAAAAACATCCATTTGTTGATGATTACCAATACTGATAAACAGTTATACATACATGCATTAGCCTGTGGTTCTACCTCACATAATTGATATACAGCTATATAGGCCTATACATGCATTAGCCTGTGGTTCTACCTCACATAATTGATATATAGCTATATAGGCCTATACATGCATTAGCCTGTGGTTCTACCTCACATAATTGATAAACAGTTATATAGTCCTTCCTATACACGCATTAGCCTGTGGTTCTACCTCACATAATTGATATACAGTTATATAGGCCTATACATGCATTAGCCTGTGGTTCTACCTCACATAATTGATATACAGCTATATAGGCCTATACATGCATTAGCCTGTGGTTCTACCTCACATAATTGATAAACAGTTATATAGTCCTTCCTATACATGCATTAGCCTGTGGTTCTACCTCACATAATTGATATACAGTTATATAGGCCTATACATGCATTAGCCTGTGGTTCTACCTCACATAATTGATATACAGCTATATAGTCCTTCCCATACATGCATCAGCCTGTGGTTCTACCTCACATAATTGATATACAGTTATATAGTCCTTCCCATACATGCATTAGCCTGTGGTTCTACCTCACTTAATTGATATATTAACTTACATATGAACTTGTATGAACATGAGCAAAACTTAATAGATTTTATCACAAAGTATAGGTATTTTTCTATTATTTATAATCTATAATGATTTTGATGTTAGATGTGATCTGTCTGTCAAGATGTTTCAAGATTAAAATCGACAAAAATTGATGGTGGTAAAACTGTTGGAAGAAAGATTTGTGCAAAATGAGGTCACTAGTTGTAACCGTGGCTATAGTTGATATCGGTTATGGCATTCAAGTTGCAGCATTACGCGTCTTTATTGTGTCTGTCTCTTCCCAACTATAGATGACATGATCATACTTTAGCTTGATCTGAGCGTTTTAACCATGATCAAGTTTTGTCAATTTTAATCTTGAAACACCCTGACAGTTAGATAACCTCAAACATCGCAAACAATCGCAAATGATAACACACTACTTTTTGATAAGATCAACTAAAATTTTGTGTAAATTTATCTTTTAAGCGGGACTGCAATGCCAGCTGCAGTACCGTCAAAAAACTGAGGAACGTACAAATGAGCAGTAATCTGGAGAACCCGTACCTGACATACAATACAAGATATACCTCATAGACCTATCAACTATACTTAATAGGTCTATGATATATATATATATATATATACATATATATATATATATATATATAATTGCCCCAACTCTTTACATTATCACTTAGTTGAGAGTCCTTGTAAAATTTCTGTATAAATTTCAACTTCCAGAGAGTGAAACTGGAATCTACTAGCCCTAGTATAAATCTACATATCTGCATTCGGAACTACATGTCAATATAGTCGGTCTGTAACCAAGGATTATGAGTACAGAGGAAACGGGAGAAGCAACATGTACTCTCACTAACTCCCTGACCATTTCCTAGCATTTGACACTGCACTTATATATTCAGACTTGCGCAAGATTAAAAAGGTTTTGAAAACATGCGGCTAAACAAGTGCTTAATCTAGGATAGGGCTTCCCGTTTAAGGGCGCAAACCGTTGTTAGCGGGTTGGGGTTCCTGATAACCTGCCTCTCAAACACCCACCTGGGCGCAATCTTAGTGAAAATGAACAAAATCCCGGCATCACCGGGCAAAACTAAAGTGCTAGTATTTACTAATAAACAGCATTACACAGATGTTTTTTTTTCAGTCTATTCCAGGCCTTCCAGATTGAGGGTGCGAGCTTTTGTTCACAGGGTTTGCTAGAATCAATCATGAAGACAAAAACGTTTTATTTGTCAACGCAACAATCTGACTCGGTGAGTCTAGATTTCCATCTCTTAAGTACATCAAATATAAATAGGCCTACTATAACATCAATCCTGGAAATGATCTGCACATTTCACTCACTCGCGAAAAACCATGTTTTGATCAAATAATAGCAAAAAAGAGGCAGAGAAAAAGTAAACGATCATAAAGTGAATTGCCTTTATATGTTGCTTCTGTGTGCAAATGTTAGACTCTACTTATAATAACCTTCCAATAACATATTATTTCCAAACATTCCAAATATGTCTGTTTATCATTACGTTTGAGCCTTTTTGTTTCATTCAAAACAAGGAGCAAGATTGTTCTCACCAGCAGTAGGGGTTCTGCTATGAGAGTAGGAAAAGCTTGCTGTAGAATCTAGACCCTCCAAGGAGGGTGGTGATTTGAAACATTGCGAAAGCTTTAGGGAGGTTGACCTAAGCCTTGCGCAATGTTTCCAACCACAGAATAGAGACCAGTCATTAGAGATAGCAGGCTAGTTACTAACGGTTCTCGTTAGGAACAAACACTGAGAGGCAACTAGTAGGATCTAAGCATTTAGTATAGCCATTCAAACCATTAATCCCACCCCACCACTCACCTGCCAGCCCCTCCCCCTCCCCCTCATCCATCAAATTGCCAAAAAATTGAAGAAAAAGATACATTTTTGTAAGTTGAATGCCATTCAAGTAAAAGCTTATTAGATTACATAATAACTCTGTATAATCCCCAAAACTCTCAAAAGATTAACATTTTATTTTGCCATGTTACATTTATCATGGTAAAATAAAATGTCACACTTTTGAGGGGCTGGGAGATGATACAGTTATCACGCAACCTAAATAACTTTTTGCTTGAAAACATTGAAGTTAAAAAAAATTTGTTCTTAAACTCTTTGGCCATTTGATAGAAGAGGGGCAGGCAGATATATATATATATATACAGTCAAACATGGATAACTCGTCCACGGATAGCTCGAACACATGGTTAATTCGAACATTTCCTTTGGTCCGTTCCCACGTAATGATAAATTGCTATAGATAACTCGAACTCAACACTGTTAATTCGAACTGTTTTTTTGCCCAACAGCTACCGAAACGGTTGTTTTCGCTTTAGAAAATCACTTTATTCAAAGCCATAGAGGTAAACTTCATCTTTTCGTAATTCATAAGCGTCGTTATTACCACCATCGGCAAAATATTTTTGTCAACGACTTTTCTAAAAGTTTGGTGAAATTTGATTTATACTGCGATACGATGAATAGCACGGGCTAGCCGGGTAACGCGCGCAAGAATTTTCGCCACGCACATACAAAACAAAAATCGCATGTTGTTTTGTATGTGCGTGGCGAAAATCCTTGAGTGCGTGACTCGGCTAGCCCGTGATGAATAGTTTTCCGACGTTGATTCCGTGTTGAATCAACGTCGGAATGTTGAATGTTTAAAACGTCTTAAAAAATGTTGTAATTAAACGTATACGTTGTCTGAGCTACAAAAAACTATTCATCGTTTGACCTAAACACAGAATACGTGTGTACATTCAATAAGTATCTATTAAAAAAGCGTGAGTGATATAGAATGTACCGTAAAACCTCGTAAAACTTCTAATTGAACTGCCTCGGAGTGTTGCTCTTAACGAATCCCAGGTAAAGTAAGGTAATCTGCATAAACTTCAAGAAAAAACGGCAAAATTGATCGTAGGTAAAACCCCAGAAGAAAAAAATGTCTTTTCTTTTGTGCATTTCAACAACGATCAAGTTTTGCCAATGTCAATCTGAAAAACGTCCTGGCAATAACATCACCTCAAACAACAAACCAATCTCAAGTGATAGAAAAATCTCTATACTTTTTCATGAAAACGTTTTAAACTTTACATTAGAAGCATTTAATTTGAAACAAGCCATTTGTGCTTTTGATTTATATTATAGTTTGTATATGTAAATGTATCTACTAATAAATAAGTAAATATATGGACTTGTGACAGTGCTCTGATAACTTGAATGCTCTGATAATTCGAACACTTTTGCTCGGTCCCTTGAAGTTCGAGTTATCCATGTTTGACTGTATATATATATATATCTGCCGATATATATATATCTGCCGATATATATATATATTTATATAAATATTTATATATAGCTGTGATGTTCCTTGACAGAACATCGCAGCTATAAAACATCCATTAATAGTAATGACACGTTTTTTAGCACAAGTCACTTTACAAAAAGCAAAAAGTATACTTGTGCAACCATAATTAACCAATTAGCCGCTGTTAAAGCATTCCAAGACGCAAAGCCCTGGGCTGTGTTTGAACTCCCTGCATATAAAGGGTAGGCAGATGAGATGTCCTAACCGCACACTCTCCCATTGTAAGACTTACGATAGATTTTCTAAAGATCGGGTATATCATTAGGTATTAATAACCGAAAAGTCAAGGCCTTAATGACAGTTGATATGTATATGCCTCTATGGCCTTCCATCGATAAAAATCAGCTGAAGATTTTGGTCAAAGATTAATAACCACTTGCCATATAACAGATGCTTGATGAACGTGAAAAAAGTTGTTATTGGATTCGGCGGTAAGTCGTAGTGTACTCAATAGAAAAATTACTTTGTAAATTACTAATCATTAAAAAATGTTTACAGAGAATGACTCCTAATTAATGGCAACGAATAGGTCTGAAAGATCGCATGCCTTGTACCTTTAGAGAAAACACAACAACGACTCAAAAACACACTCAAGGCTGGTTCACACTATATCGTCGTCGTAGTCGGTGTTCATCACACAATACATTGGTGATTGTCTGTCATAACAATATTCACACTATCACAAACCCATCCGTGTTTACAACGGCGAATAGTCCACAATATAAAATTCTCATTATGCAAAGGTCATGAACTGATTTACTTTACAAACATTGGGAGTTGTCTACTATCAATATGACTAGATGAGTTGTTATGAACTCACAAAAAATAACCTCTCAGAAACTGTATGTTTAGGAATATAATTACTCCAAGGCTGGTTCACTCTATATCACCAAATGTCGATGGTAACCACTCAATACTTTGGTGATCGTCTGCCATAACAATTTTCACACTATCCTAAACCTATCTGCGTTTACATCAGCAAAAAGCGTTCTGATATACAATGCGGTCATGGAAACGATGAAATATAGTGCCGCAGCAACTGTCATGAAAAGAAATATGTATCAGGCAATCTGTGACAGCCAACCACCATCGTCGAACTGGTACACATTGCGCGGGCTGCCATAGATGCTAAGCAAACTATCAGGAAAGCTTAACAGCTGCAATCTTTCCCGACGTATTCGCAACGATGCCTCAAATGATGCCATTGGTTTACGACACACATAGTCGACAAATAATCGCCGAGAGGAAAACGCCGACATAATGTGAACCAGCTTGTAACAAACATGGATATCCTTGAACTTGTGCAACTATCAGAAGCATAAACCATATTCAGCAGAAAACACTTGCTTCCGCTGACCTGCCTACTTCTCCGTTCAACACTAAGATCATAATAAAAATTCCTGTTAATCGACATCAATGAACCTTGCTAATTGGCAGTCCGGAAATCCTAAATGTGGGTGGCTACTAGCCATTGACTCCACAGGATAGACAGACTAGCTATAACAGCTAGAGCAATCACATCTCGGCATACAGCTTAATGTGTTATGTGACTGAGTTCGCATATCGATGCAACATTTTCTATATAATGTAGCTAAATACAAAATAATACATTCCCATACTTTGAAAAACTACCTGGAACAGGATATTACGATGGACATGTTTTAATTGTTGTAATTGAGTACCTACAGTCACAAAGCAAAACAATCACATATTTATGTTATAATCTGCAATAAAATGTAACATTACTATTTTACACACTTTACAGATTGTATGGTATGTTTGGGCACTCAAATGTCGAGTTATGACTGTACTAAAATCACAAAGCAGTCGTTCAATGAACCAGGCATGTAATTACTGGAAGTTAAAATCAAGTGGTTAATTATTATATAAAACCTCCCTTAAAATGTGGTTACCTGCTGGCATAGTTCCAAGGAATCACTACGCCTTTCCAGTTTTCAACCAATCTAGCATGCAAACTCCAACACTCCCTACCCCAATCGCGTAGCACAGAAGAATGGCATGGAATTTACAATAATGCTGCCAGGAAGGATGGAAGCCATGCAAAGCATACCAATCAGCTACTATATTCATAGCTACACCCATGTTGTCTGAATTCTGTGATGAACGGAATAATATAGACAAGCGAAACAGCAAATCAGGACTACTTCTAGATTTTAAGGGAGACATGCATTCCAGAAGTGAATTCCATCCAGTGCAACCCCATTCTACCAATCAGCTAGCTGTATACAATTGTGTCAGTTTAATATATACACTAAGCAATTTGAACCAATAGAACATGACTAAAACAACTAGAAAATGTAAGTAAAAGCTTTTTTCCTACTAAATATTCCTTTCATTGGTTCCTCTTTAATTTGTTTTAAACCGTTTTGAAGTGTTAAAAATGTGGAGACTCGTTTTAAACACCTGAATGGAAATCCTGATAAAGATGCCAACATATGTAAGCAATATTTTTCCTAACTTCTAGGCATGGCTTTGGATGGCTTTTATTATAGTAAAAATCATCTCCTTAAACTACCACGGAAAAGGATTGCTGATGACAGGCTTAATCCCCTTGCTGCCAGAAGGTTGGATAAAGCTGCCACTAAACTTGTATTAAAATGTAGGAGATAACCTCAAAGATGAACTGGCACCATAATTTAGTAGATTTTATTAGGACGTAACAATATTTCTTTATCATTTGCTATTATTTTTTGTTTGAAGTGATCCGACTGCAAGAATGTTTCAAGATTAAAATCAACAAAACTTGATAGCGGTTAAAATGCTCTGAAGAAAAATACATGAGAAATGAAGTCACTACCTGCTACCGTTGCTATAGTTGATATCAGCTATTGATTTTAAGTTGTGTTTAGTTTAGTCACACACATACTTAAACTTGACTTTAAGTATGTGTTTCGTAATCTAGAACTTGATTAAAGTTAAATTCAACGCTCATGTTATACATGTACGTCTGTCTCGACGGTAAGAACTCCTTACGGTATGCACTGCACATAATACCTTGAAACGTTACGTTTTATTGCAGATCATAAAGTTCTACTAAATACACTAAAGTTACAGCAAGTAACTATAGTTACTATGATATAAACAAAATAATATGTTAACATGTATAGTACATATATAAAATTTTAATGATTTTTAACAGCGAGTGTTTGCATTAGATAATTACTATGCGTTTCTAAACCACTTTTTTATACGACATTTTCACCTTACTATGTCATCACTGGAATGAATTAAAATCTTTGGCGGAAGGTCCACTTTAATGACAGCAATGATATACAGCCCCACAAGGATAGCCGACGGCTCTCATATGGGCGGGGTTTAACGATGGAGCTCTGTTGGGATGAACCCAAACACGGCACCCGAACAAACAAACATGCTGAATAAAGCCCCCTGTAAATTTACAAATATTATGAACTGTAGTGGTTATTTTACTTATCTGTTGAATTCATTTTGTTGTCAAATAAATATAGTATTCCAATATTGTCACCATTATGATCAGTCAGTTGCCATTCGCAAGCATTCGTGATATTAATAGTCACAATCGTAAAATAGCCCAAATTCCGTTTTGTATTTAGATTTTGAGTATAAAAACTACACTGCACAGCTTTGCTTGCTGTCCCATCTTATTGGCCAGGTAAAACAATGTGAGCACGATGAAAGACTGTCATTTTCTATTAGGGGTGGAAACATATTAATCAAAAACTAGGAAAAAAGGCCGTTGTTCGGGTAATTTCAGGTAAATTATATTCAACTTTAAGCATATATTACGACCTTTACCAATTTTAAAATTACTAAAAGTAATTTGAAATGTTTTATTTTGCATGGATCCATTATTTTGGTTAGGTATCACCCCTACATTGTAGAAATTCAAGGTTTGCTATTGTGAACCACGGGGTCTACTGACTGAATGAGCTAATGAAACGATAACAGCGAGTCGTGTTTTCCAAAACCTAACAAGGCAACGCGACCGCCCCATGAGACTTGTGTTTGCTCCGAAACTCAGGCTAGCACAATCCTAACTGAGCTCCATCATTAAACCCGCCCATATGATAGCCTTGGGGGCTGTATATTATTGATGACAGTCACAAATGAAAGGTATTCTCAAAATGACAGATTTACATTTTGGCAGCCTTCAGACAAGTGGTTTCCAGGTTATTAGTAAGAAACATTAGAGAGAATAAGAGAAGTTATCAGAAGAAAGCGTAGGACAAAATTTTTGGTGACTATCCAATTATTGTAACAAAACCGATAAATGGTTAGTTATTCTTCAAGTGACTGCCCTTGGCTACTCGACTGGTAAAGGCATCAACGCTGCTACAGCAAATATAAATGTGATGAGTCATTCAACAAAGTTAGGGAGCTCAGCCTATGTTCCCTGTATTGGGTTGTTGCATGGGATGTCCACCTGACATCCATAAAGCTGCAGCCAGTGATCGACTATGTACAGCTAGGCACAACTAAGATCTACACTTGACAGAAAAATAAATGCTAGCATATGTAGTAAATAGTTTATTGGTCTACTAGATGGTTTAGCATTCGCTAACAGGAAATACAACATTAATTTTCTTTTGCTGAAGCAATTTACTGTAGTATTAGAGAATTTAGTTTTACCTCTAATTTTCAAATAGTTTCTGCTGAATCCATCAACCAATTAGCAACAAATTTATACAATGACAGCGCTTCCTAATGTTCTCAACAGGAAATACAGTTTCTTACCTCCAAACTAAAAGGTTTGTTCAAACCACTTTACCTATACTAGCAGTAGAAAGATAGAAATGTTATATATTCTAGACTTGATGGCATATGTCAAATTAAAGCAATTTACATAAATTAATCATAACCACAATTTTAACTTGGTCACAGGCACTGCTGCACCATAACAAAAGAGTCATCAGAAATAATTAATAATCTGGAAATGAAAGCATATTTGAGTGGAATGCTAGTCTGCAGCCAATTGATAGTGCCGAGTATGTAGCCTATCTAAAATGGTCAAGCTTTAACAATTATCCTTAAAAAATGTTAATACTCTCCGGTAGGTTTCGATGTATTTATCTACAGATGGAGAGAGTATTCTATAAGCATTGATGCAACAAGTAGCGTAAATTCTAACTTACCCTAGGACACTTATATTTCGCTAGTATTTAGTTTCGTGAGTAGCAGACAGAGTAAAATTTTGCAGCAACTTAATTTCGCAGCTCTGATGAGTGCGAAAATATAGTGATATGAAAATAAATGCAGTGGAACAAACATAATTAGATTCTTCAGGTTCGGTTCACTGGTAAGAAAAAATTTCAATTTGGGACTAGTTTGTAATTGTGAACCGCAAGTAGAATTGTGTGGGCGAGATCGATAATGCAATTTGATCGCTTGCTGCCATTGTTTCTTGGACTATCAATGAACAGAGCTATTTAATTTCGCGTTTTCGCTCGTTCGTTATGATAGTTTAGTTTCGCTCATGAAATTTTCGCAAGAGGATGACTCCGCGAAAATGCAAAAGTTAGATGAGGCGAATACATGAGTGTCCTAGGGTATGCCTGATTTAGACCAATGTTATATTGATATGAGCTGCGATAGGTTTAAAATCGCAGGATGACGCATAAGACATCACAGGATGACGCAACTAAATTTTGCATACACTCAGCAAGAGCATTGTCCTGCGCAGTCGAGTGATGGTGCAATACCTCGCACACCATGCATATGGCATGTGTATGCACCAGGCATATCATGGGCCGAAATAATTGAACAAGCAAGATATGTACATGTCAATGTTGATTCCAACCAAATAACCGGGAATATCCAAAATGCATCCATGCCAACTTGCCACAAATCTGTCTTCACAGCAGGCCATGTAAACACAACAAGAAAACATAATCCTCTATCAAAGGAAACTGACATACACCAAGTGTTAATAATACCATTCTGAACCCTCCATGACTACTACCAGCAATGACAATCGCCATCATGATGGCTTTTACATACATGTAGTGGGTCAATAACCAAAAATGCAGTCAAAGAAGCACCTGTTGATGAGCGGCAGACATATCACTAGATGGCAGACATATCACTAGACGCATCAGCTAAAACCAGCTGTCAGAAAATCAAGTTTACCCAATAGTTTTTCATATGTTTGCCAGCATAACAATGGCCTAACTAACCACAGGAACATGTCCAAGGCTGTCAATCTCATTTGGACAAGAACAATTGATGACCACCCACATTCACAAATATTGACACACAGGGATGAGTATAGAACAGTAAATATACAGTGAAAGGTTACCCTGTTTAACTCTCACTACCCGCTAAATTTGATATTCTGAACAAATTAATTCAAAAGGACTTTTGAAAAATCGATATACCGCCAGTATTTATGCAATATCTCGAGAACCAATGCAGATATGGTTTGCTGTAATATGGGTCTTATTGAAAACAAAATTCTCTACAAGATAAGAATAAAATTGTTTGGTGACTCCTACTCTGACAAAATTCCTGACGCTTCCTTTGCATTGAACGAACACGGTGAATTTTTTATTGCCATGACGATAGCGATTAGGTTTTCCCCGTTTTGAAAAATCATTAAATATGGAATCACTTAAAAAAAAGATTTTTGATTAGTTGTAAGTGATTGGCAACAAGGTTGTTTCGTTGGAAACCAAATTTGATTGGAATAGCTAATGTGTAGCCTTCGTAATGAAAAGAAAAGTAAAATCCTAATGAGCCGATTCATCGGCTTACGGTCTGTACTTCTATTACTGTGATTGCCGAAAACAATGGCTCACACTAGTAAAAGAGTTAACCCATTTGTCTTGAGGTTCGGTGAAAAGTTTAAAAACAATATAGGTTTCTGTTACCAGTTTGCAGTTGATACATGAGAACACAACACACTTTATCGGAGTAGAATTGATAATTAAAATTACTGATAGTAACTCAAATAGATTGATTCCTGCCCAACAGCTCTCATAGCATAAGACGCTAAAGGTAGAATATTGGAAATTACTACAAACGTTGAATAACATATTTGGTTGACTCTGATGTCATATGTTGATGAATGCTTATGTTGATAAATGTTTTGACTATACAAGTTATGTATCCAACTTGAAGATGAACTGTGGAAAAGTTTAGTAGACTTTATCAGAATGCATCAGTGTTTTTCTATCTTATACGATTGTTCTCAATGTTTAAGATGATCTGACCGCCAGGATGTTTCAAGGGTAAAATCGACAAAACTTGATTGTGGTTATATCGCTCAGATCAAGCGAAAGTGTGATTATGACATATATAGTTGTAAAGAGACATACAGAATAGAGACGTGTAACGCTGCAAACTGAACACAATAGCTGATATCAACTATAGCAACGATAACAACTAGTGATGTTATTTCGCGCATATTTTTTATTTGAGCATTTCAATAGCGATCAAGTTTTGTCGATTTTAATCTTGAAACATCCTGGTACTTAGATCGCGTCAAACATCAAAAACATTCAAATAGTAGAAAAATACAGATACTTTCTAGTGAATTTCTAAAACTTGATACAAGTTAATCTTTAACCATAAATTCAAAAATCAGATGTTAGCGTATAAGGACATCTATCAGTTGATTATTATCTTATTATAGCAATAAATTTCCAAAACCATCAAATATTTCTAGTTGTCAGATATCATCGATAGAGAAATTTGTGTGATACACTTGATGCGTCCGAGTCAAAGGCAGTACTTACATGGGATTGTGAACCTGTACATTAGATGGTAATGGGCCAGCTTTTTACGAGTCAGTAGGAAAAAGGCCTCTCTTTCATTTGTGCAATTTGGCATACTAGACTGCTATATCACTCAGAATACAGTATCTTCCATACAACATCAAACATCTTTTGACTAAATTTCCTGACTATTATCGCATTTGGCAGTAACTAAGGCTATAGTACTAGTTCAGTGACATATTGATTATGTAACAAATGCCTTCAGTTTAATGAGTATAAGTAAAGAAAGAGGTTTAGAGTTGTTTATTAGCAACCTTTGATGCACCCAGAAGTTAACATAAAACTACCTTACCCAGGTTAACAGTATAATGCTTCTGAGGACAACTGCTAAGAGGACAACTCCAAATTTATTCTACTAGAATAAGCTTAATCCTGCCAGGTTCCTCTGCTTATAAGTTCAGAAGGGAACGCAGGTTTTCAACAACTTGACCAATAGCTTTCTGTTTACTAAAACTGTTCAGCTTTACTCTCAGGTTAGTTTTACTTCATGTTTCCTAAAACTGGTTCATTTTACTTTCTGTTTACTGAGAGAGAAAATCAACTCACTGAATATCTGATTCACTTACCATCATTACTCAAATATTCTTCGTAGTATTGAGCCAACGAGACGCCAACAGGAAGCGTGCTCATTTTGCAAAGTCCCCCAACTACTGGAGATTTCTTTCGCCGCGTCAACATAGTCTGATGATCGTCCATAGTTCGCCTCCGCCAGTCTGGCCGATCAGTAAATATTCGAAAAATACCTCTTTTATGCGATTCGGAACTTGACAAACTCATGGTGTGATATTACAACAACGTACAATGTCGCCCAGAACTCGATAAACTATAAACTAGCCACTAACGACTAACTGAACTTTACACTATCCATAAAAACCAGCCCCGCCTGCCAATGGCATAGATAGAACTAATTAGTACAGCCTTCACTACAGAAGACAGCTTTAGAACCTGCGAGCACTTGCAAGCACCTGTCTGTAGTTGGTCAAACTCTATGCTTGAGTGATCAGATGGCTTGACAGTAAGAGGATGGGCTGCTCATTACCCTGATAAATATGCTTCACGCTGGTTTCATGAAGACAAATAATTGCCTCGCAAATTTGGTGAAACTTTTCATTGGAAACAGATCAGCATTTAATTAACCAACATTTGCGTAGCAAAAGGGCGATTGATGACATGGGTTGGGTGAGATTAGATGAAGCAGGAGTAATGAAAAATATATTATGCAAAGAGTATAGATTCGGTAATATGTACTATAATAAAAGTCATGTTTGTCTGCGTGTCCAAAACCACAAATGAGGTAGGAAAAGGTCGAATCGTTCGTGATTCGAACTGGCCCCATTTGGCTTAGCAGCCGACATGCTACCGCCTGGCATCCACCTTCATGAGTTTTAAAATAATCGTGCATGAGCTTATTGTTTAACTGCTATCCCTGGTGACCTCTCAGAGCACACTGGACTGTCAGGGTAACATATGGATAAAACACCAACTTGGGTTACATTAAAATAACTTCTTCCTGTTTTCTTTAAAAATAAAAAACTTTTTAGGATAGACAGCAGTGTAAGTAAACCTAGTAGGACATGTTTACTTTTTTATTACCCCTTCCTCATGTACATGGAAACCCTGGTAGGTCAAGTTGAAACACCCAACTAATAAACAGATAAATCGTTACTAGCAACTCAGTTTTGACATTAATGTAAAGAGATGACAGAACACGACAGGTATAAAAGGAAGTATATCATCACGTGCTTTTGAGAAACTGTTGGTAAACGTCTTTAGACATTTACACGGTTTCAGACAAAACAAAACCAGTGAGCTTTACTGCAGAACGAGAATGAGCGATGGATGAGGAGGAGAGAACAACTCCTAATATATAGTACTACAGACAAATTAGAATGGAAGAGTGGTATGAGAAGGTAAATCCAAATTAGTTCTATCCCGATTCGTCATGGTAACAGCCTATCAGTCAAGCACTTCATTATGTCTATATGTCGACCAGAGACTAGCTATTATCATATCATTAAAACTACACTCTCTAGCCCACTTCCTGTCGTGAGTGACAGACACATATCCTTCTATTGCGCCACATGTATGACTGTTTAATAAGAGTAAGCGCTAACAGATTAACTTACTACATGAATAACTAACCTGAATCTATCAACTTAAAACTATATATTCAGGGTCTGGGTCTGCCCACACACAAACAGTTTTAATGTTGTAGTAAAGTTAACAAGCCTATAAAATGCCTTTTTAATTTTTGGATAGTTTTTATACTTCAAGAGTACGCAAGCATTCATTTACAAATCTCATTTTCTTGAGTATACAAATAAATCATTGTTGACCTTTTGCCATTTGAATATTTGCATAATATAAAAAATGATGAAAAAACCTGAAAAACATCTGATTTTTCGTCTGATTATCGATCTCTAGTTACATTAGATAGAGAAGAGATCGGTAAAACTACATATTTATTCGATAACTACTTTGAGCTTTCTACTAGTGATGCAATCGGTGTGTGTGGCCAGACCCTGCAGCTGAAAATGATGTAACACAATACGCCACATCAACCACCATTCCACCACAGGTCATTGGCATTCCATTTCTTCTACACAGGTCAAAGGTCACACAGAAGGTCCTCTCGGAATGACTGCTTACCTTCAGTTGATATTGTGTTATTGTTATTCATTCTCTTCATAGGCATATCAAACGTATAATCACTATTAAATTTAGCCTCAGACTCTGAAATGACCTTGCGTGTAACGGGGTGCCTAGTTCTAAACGACAATGCAAGTTCGTCGGCGACAGCTGGCCCAAACACATCTTCATCTGCGTCTACAAGATAGTCGTTAAGACTGGGCAAAGCTGCGACTGGACAGGTTGGTCGAATAGCCACTTTCGGAGTGAAAAATGCGACTGAACCTTCCGAATGTCTCCTTGAAACAAATCCCTTCCTAGAAAATCGACCTGACATCGAAGTAACACTACTTTTTGCAAACTTCCTGTCACCAAGAGTGTGTTGTTCCAAATGATATGAGTGGTCGAGCTCTCTGCCGTCTGATTTTTTTGAGTTCTTCCTTTTAATACTCGATATAATCCTTCTTAGCGGTGATCCACGTCCTGCTGGTTTCTCGACCTCTTGATGTGTTTTATACTGATCACAAGAAGCCAACTCGCTAGATGACTGTCGTCTGTTTAGCCACTTTGTTCGAACCGCTTCTGGCTGTGATACTAAAATGTTCTCCTCATTGCTGAAGTCAGACAAAAGTGAATAACTCCGTAAATTGTCAATCGCTTGTTCAGGTGGCTGCCTGATGTTGCCGTCATCGAATGCTGTCCTTTGCACTGACATGTCACTTTTGAAGCTGGACATACATGGCCTGTGAATATCGTCTGCCTCGGCCATGCGCGACGTGTCAAAATGTTGAGAATGACTATCAGATTGCCGACACAAATTATGATACAACATTGACAAATTACTCTTTGATAACCCGGCGTGTTGCTTAGCAACAACTGTTTTATTTTTGGTTGGGGATTTATCAATAAAATTTACAACTCTTTTAGGAGAGCGAGCAGACAAATCCTCCTTCCGAGTAGTCTCAACACTGGTATCGGCATATTTGTCTTGCAATTCTATAAAACAAAATATATCAAAAGTTTACAACTTGTCAGTATATTGTGTGTAACAGAGCATATGTAGCAGATGTGGTAATATCATAAATAATACATTTAGTAGATTAACTCAAGGTAATGAAGGTATATGCATAAATCAGTGAACATTAGAAACTGTGGATTATGGAAAACAACCACCTAGCAACCCGTCTGTCTGAAATGTAATGCATCAAAGTTATTGGAACCGGTGTTCATAGTCAACTCTAACATCTCGGGGTGCCACGGCCATCTTGAAAACTACTTGATTTTCCATTCCACAAAGTGCACCGTATCATAGAGTGCAGTCTCAATTCTATGGTCCATTTCTGTACTTAACTTTTTCGTTACCGCACGAAATTCACTATTCTGACTAAATTAATTTAAACGGATTTTCAGAAATTCGAGATACTGCTAGTATTTATGCAATATCGCAAGAATCAATGCAAATATCGTTTTACTATAAAATGCATCTCACGTGAAACAAAATTATCTACAAGATAAGTAAAAAAATCATTAGTGAATCCCTATCTCGCAAAATCTCTGACGTTGCCTTTCTGTTATACGAACGTGGTAAACTTCTTAATGCCATGACAATAGCGATCTAGTTTTCCCGTTTTTAAAAATTAGAAATGGAAGCGCTTAGCAAAAAGATCTTCGATTGGTTGCATGTGATTGGCAGAGAGGTTATTTCGTTAGAGACAAAATTTGATCGGTCTAGCCAATTTGTAGGCTTCGTAATGAAAAGAAAAGTGAAGCCCTATCGAATAGCTGATTCATCGGCTTACGGTCTGTATTTTTATTACTGCGAATGCCGATACATCAGCTCACGGTAACGAAAGAGTTAAAAAATATATAAGGCGCAACATACCATAAAACACATTTTAAAACATGTAAATAGCATCAAATACAAACAACGAGCTTAAGCAACTTCACTGAATAAAATAATCACTCCTCTTCCCGATACACTCAAATTTTCCATCTTCACTATATAAATTAAACAGATGTGCTATTTCACTGTCCAACATTCCGAGATCCTCAACACTATCGGAGTCAGACTCGCCGGCCGGTTTCCGTTCAACATTTATGACGACTTTCTAAAAAGCTCTAACGATAGAAGCTAGCTTTACCTTAGCCCGATCGTCCACTATGTATCCGCAAAGGGTGGTGTAACTTGCCCACTTCAGCCCGCAGTTTAAACTGAGCCTTACAAGCATGTCGCTTTACTGATACAATTAACAGGATTTTTAAAACCAGGAAATAGCAATTAACAGCGTACTTGTGATGTACACTTAACAGGAGGTTTCCTTGTTTTAGCGAGACATGGCCAGTGGAACGCCGAGCGAGCGTAGTGTACAAACCAAAGGCGCATACCATATTTTAGATCTCAGTCTACAATCAGGGCTCACTGTATTAATGGGTGCGCAGTTGACTTTTAAGAAGATTTCAGGCTTTACAGTGCGTCATGAGATAAAATATGGCACCTGCTAATCACTCTTATATCCTGGTTGGAACTGGACAAGAGCAAGAGATCCTAGCGAAAGCATGGTAGTAAAAGATATGGACACGCTGTGCATTACAAATAGAAATGCTTAGTTGAGGCAATATATGGAGTACTTCTATGAAAGGTATATTTAGCAGCCCGAGCTACAGTGCACTCGTTAATTTAAAACTAATTTCAAACTAATGTGTAGAGTTACTAGTAAAGTAGTAAATTAATTTGAGCTGTACTTTATAATCTCTCAAAGCTCAACTGCGTCTGCTACTTGACAACTGAAGAGCTCAATTGCACGAAACAGAGTTTTAGTGAAGCATTTTCCTCTTACCCATATCATAATTATTATTATTTTATTTCACGAAAATCTTTCTTTTCGGTATATAATATTCTTTAGTTAGCATTTTAGTAGTACTAACTGTGGATATGTACAGTTAGTACTACTAAAAAAATTTATATACGCACTTGAACCCGAAATTTCATCCATAAAGGAGTACATCAGGAAAATTAATAACAAAGTAATCTCTGAAATACTTTGTATTTCAAATCTTTTCAAATATTTTGGATTTCATGGTTTTGCAAATAAAAATGGAGTTGCAGGATATTAAAAATAACAGCAAAATGTTAAAAATATAAAAATGATAAAAAATAAGTTGAGTTAGTTTAAACTTCATATTTTATATTATTAAATATATTTTATAGTTTTATTTTAAATGATTTACTTTCAGGCACTTTATGAAACTGCACAGCTTAAGAGATCCTAAATACCAAATCTTGAAAATTATTTCAAGCGCATCATCAATCTTTGTTCTTATTTACAAGTAGGAATATTTGTACGACAAGAAAACTACACAGAGACGTGACTATCATAGTTTAATATAACTAAATCATTTATGTTATTTAATAAATCTAAAATTTTAAAGTAAACTTTTAAATTCACTGCTGAAAGTAGTTATCTGCAAGTTGAGGAACCAACATTTATTTTGGTTTGAAGAAAATATGAAAGAGACGAATACTTCTTAAGAATAATTGAAACCTCTATTGTTGGTACCTCTATTTCTTCCCTTGAACGATTACCTGAATAAACTTTCCTTAATCCTTAGACAAGTTTTCATTGAATATTTTTACCAAGAGTCTAGCAGAATGCCAGAAAGTACCACCATACCTTGTAAATCTGAGCTGAATAAGGGGAGGTCAAGGCCATCTGCTGTCTGATCACTACACTTTACTATTTTCCCGTCAGCACTCGCCAGAGGCAGATCGATGGTATCAAAACTTTTCCGCCGCCTGCTCTTAGGAAAGTCTAGGTCTCTGACACGGAATCGTCCGGAAGTTTGGCTAGTCTCGGTGCTGTTGTGGAGCAGAGAGTCGCAGAGAGATGCAGACCTTTGATATCTCCTTGGACCCTTCTTGCTCTGAGATAAAAGGGGAAATATAGCGGGAGGCACATCTTCGTCTAGGTTGGATTCCATAACGTCGACTTTAATAATGCCGTTCTCTGTACCACGTCTGGTCTGTATGCCTTTAGAATATCTTGTGGATGTATCCGTTTCCTGTATGGCGTCTAAAGTAGGAGGGACACTGACTATCTGCGTTGAGGAGTCAGAATTGACATTTCCGAAATTGGAAGAAAGTATGCCAAGATCAGAACCTGTGATAGAAATAAATACAAATTAAGCAAATTTTGGTGGAAGAAGATGAAGGTGTGTTACAGGAACTCTAACAACTTTATATAGTAAAAATTTGTTGATGCTTAGATTTAGGCCAAACCTGGCTAAAACGCTCAGAAGAAAGACATGTGCTGAATGGTGTCACCAGTAGCTATAGTTACTATAGTTGATATCGGCTAATGCGTTGCACTGTTGCATTGCAGTTCTATTATGTCGGTTTGTGTAACTATAGACGACATAGTCACACTTTCGTTTGATCTGAGCATTTTAACTGCCATCAAGTTTTGTTGAGTTTAATCTTGAAACATCCTGACAGTCAGATCACCTCAAACATCAAAAACAATCACAAATGATAGAAAAACACCGATACTTTTGGATAAAATCTACTAAAATTGTATGTAAGTTCATCTTTACGATCAACCGTACAGATTTTTATTATAATGAGATTTAAGTAACGCGAATATTTTTAAATTTTTCTAAATATTCATGAATCATTCAAAGCTGTTTTACAAGCTTCCAAATAAAATGTTGATTAACTCAAAAGATTAACACAAGCCATAATAAAGGTGATAACAAGATGACTAACAAGGGATAACTGTATTATCTCAGTAAGATAAAGCAACACCAACTGGTAATTTGATAGACATCTCTAATGAATAACTTGTCGATACTAAGCAAATCGATCCTTGACCAAATATTTGACTACTTATGCGAGTCAATTGTTCAATCAAATACACAGCGTCATCTCACAGACAGCTAACAGACACATGGCAGCTTCCATCGCATCCAGATTCCAAACACACCAATCGTCTCTTAAAACAATCTATACTTACAAGGAAGACTATGAGATCGGAATTGCCTCCTTTTTGTTACAAATTGTCCAGCAGCAACGGATGTAGCAAAGAGTTGTCCCTCATCCATTGGAATAGCCAGGTCTACAGAAGCGAAAGATAAATTGATAACTGACCAGGCAAACTAACCTCTACATACTCATGATAAGAAGCTGCTAGGAAAGCATGCAGAGAGAACTAAAAAGTACTGAATGCATAAAACTAGTACCATCTCAACAACAAAACTAACCACAAATCACAACTATAAAATTCACATAACTGAACTAATAATGGTATATAACCATCTATGGAATGCTAAATAGTTTATGATGATTCCTTGTGGGAGGAAGAGATACTGAGAATAGATGAACAGGTGTGTACAGCATGCGATGTTCTTGCGCCTACACACAAAACTATCAGAGTTTGCGGAGCTGCAGGCTTATTATTATAATAATTGTGATCAAGTAACGCAGCAGCTAACTTTTCTGTTGGTAGAGATCTGCATTGGCCCGAAGCCATGCTAAAAGCATTCTGAAAAACAATTGCACCACGCGAGAATCGAACTTTAATGTCCGCGTGTTCGATGTCAATACACCACTCTAGGCCTAAAGTTCGTTCATTTGGTAGGTGGTCTTGCAGCAAATCAAGCTTTTGAATTGTCTCACACCTTTCGGTCTCCGGAACTGTGGCAAGAACGTGTCGATCATTGCTAGCAAACTTGTGAAGCCTGATGTTCTCTTTGGAACATATCTTCCTTGCGCTGTCAATCAATTGAATAGCTTCACGTTGGTTGGCAATACTTGTCATCCCATCATCCACATAAAAATCATTGATAAGAAAATTTGCTGCTTTGTCAGATATGCTGCGATGATCATTGGCGAGCTTTCTTAGACCAAATGTGGCTACTCCAGGTGACGAGGTAGCGCCGAAGAGATGAACAGTCATTCAGTATTCCTTGCGAGTAGACAAGTCTTCGTCTACCCACAAAAACCTTAAGTAGTCTCTGTGTTCTGGCTTTACATAGAAGTTATGAAACGAATCGTAATTGTTCGAGGAAAACATGCTACCACTTTGTCACTTCATCACATTTCCACATCTAAGAATAATTGTACACATACTGATTACACACGACAATCTTCATGTAAACGTACTAGTACAATATAAAATGTATTCTTTACTAACATTTTTAGCTTGGCCTTACAACATCCTTTACATATTTATGAGATTTCTAACCAATCAGATAAAAAAAATTATGTAAAAGTTCTGTAATTTAAAACTAGCGGTTGAGGTTTGGGTTAGTCAGCCATCTGCAGTAATAACAAGGGTAAGACAACTAGTGGCTTGTTTACCAAGCATTTGACTGGAAAGGTTATCAGGATATTGACTCCAACAAGGCTTATATGTTTGACAAAAATATGACATGAGAAGTTGCCTCCTCTTTGTCATATAATTTTTAGAATAAAAGAAAGCAAGGACAAATCTTAATTTGGCAGGCTATAACAAAGAATATAAATTATAATTATCTCTGTTATAATGAGAGCTGTGTTCGCCTGTCTGTCTGTCTGTCTGGAGCAACGATTTAAACTGGGGAAAAAACTGTATAAGATAAGATTTGAACTCATATTATACTTGCGACTTGAGGTTTATTCTAAAGTGTTTGTCAAAGACTTTATTTTAAAGACTTCAGCAAGTCCGCCGGCAATTCTCTTATTCTATCTGCTACTTATGGCTGAGAGTATAACATAGAACATGCCAGCACAACTTGCTTTGCTAACTGAACGCTGTCTAATTCTGCTCGTCAAAATGTTTTCAGCTGATGAAAATAATGCAGTCAAGAAATTTGCTGCTAAGCACAAAAATGTGAAATGTAATGCAGCTTGAATACAAAGTTATAATCTTTCAGAAGGAAATACACAACAGAAAAAAGACAACTTTACAAACATAGTTGGATGAGTCTAACTGTTATACTATTTTCGGGGAATTAATTACCTGCAATACCATTAAAACCCGACTATCACCGTTTCTATGATGCGGATGAAGCATATTTGGAATTGTGTTATCACGCGATAAGTATTTCAAAAAACGCGCATATGATGCGGATTAAGTAGAGCGCTTTATTAAAAGGATAGAGGATATATGCTAGATGACATAGCGCTACAATCAAAACTGCTTAAATCAAAACAATAAAATATAAATGAAATAAAAAAATAAAAGCGAAACAAGAACTGAAATGTAGAAAATGCTTGAAATAGAACAGCTTGCACGGCTTGTATTTTCTTGTACCCCATCCGGAGGGCCGTCTCCATCTTTAGCAAGCATGAAACATTCGGTAACAAATTTGTGAGCAACAACACTAGCTTAACCCTTTTGCAGGCATAGCGACATTATTGTCGTTTAGCGATACTGATGCTGATGGACTATTATGTCGCCACACGAACGTTTTTTATAAATAGATTTCTGGTTAACCTATTGCCATTTTTTGTTAAATTTTTTACCAATAGTAAACTACAATAGATTGGTCTCCGTTAACAACCCATAAATGAGTCATTTTGAGAAGAAAAACAATGATCATTTTTGCAATACTAAACCAACGAAAAATCCAAAATAAAAACGTCTTTAAATAAAATTAGGAATTCTGTTTGTAGCTTGTTTCTGCGTTCTGAATGTTTTCCCAGATTGCAACAACTTTCTCTTACTGTCATAACATCCTCAAAAAGTTATAGGCAAAGGCAAGGCTATAGAGAAACAAGAATAAGCACGATGTCAAGACTGCGGTGTCGGCCTCTGCAAGGGCAAATGCTTCCAAAGTACCATAGCTATAGAAACAGTTATATGAAGAATTGACTTGAAACATGTTTATTTGTATTTACCTGTATTATAAAAACATAATACACGTATACAATATCATAAATAAGAGTGTATCAATGATTTTTTTTTAAACCGATTTGTGAAAAATTAATCTGCCCATGGGGTCTCAAATAGCCCAAAAAACTTGCCTGGACTTAACTCTCAGATTTCTGCTGTTGCGGTCGTCTCCAACTTACGGATTGACCCAGTTATGGAAGCATAGCAAATCATAGGCTGTACTGACTCAAAGGTCAGACGTGTACAACTTTAATGACAGAATTTTTATTTATAACCAAAGTAGTTTACCAACATTTCACAGTTCTAATGTCTATGAGTCTATGATTTGATGTGTGAATTTTACCTAAAACCTGTGTATTTATTGATTTTTTGCCTAATAACTATTTCATTACAGGCTGAATAGGTCTGTGTCTTGGCCACATAATCTTTATGGACATGTTTTATTGCCATCCCCACAACACAATAAATACATCGATACCAGTAAAGAAAAAGAAAATCAAGTAAAACCCATCATATAGCTAGCTTTCCCACAAGAGTGGCCAACTGCGTTCAAATAATGTTCTGTGTTCACAATCAAAACATTGCAAATCAAGCAAATTTGTTGACAAATGAAGCTAAGGTTGAACAAATATTTGTCACAATAAAAGAAATTTCTATAAAAACTCTGTATAAAAATAAAACTAAAAAGTCTGATAAAATTAACAACAACATGAAAAGATAAAATATATTTGTAAATTTGTAATAATAATACATTAATAATATACATTAATAATATTAACATTACATATTGATAATATAATAGTATTAATAGTAGAATAAACATAATAATATTCAATATATTAATATATACATATATATTCTTAAATATAAATTGTGTTAAATTATATCCAGTAAAAATTAAACTAAAGTATATTTTATCAGCGACCGCCGAGTCTCAAAGGTAAAATATTATTTCCTGATTATTAACTTCTTAATTTCATTTTTACACACAAATTGATGTTGTTACTGCTAATTGTTTTACTTAGTTATATATTTTGAATTTGTTTTAATGCTACGTATATGCAATTATTCAAAGTATTTGGTACCGTATTTAAGATTTGCAACAAATTAATCAGAATACAATATAATCCTATAAGAATATCTGCCCCAACTTATGATCGCTTCAGCATATGAATGAAACATATCAAGTTGAGAAGTCACTGTACATGTATAAGTAATTAGATTTTCACAATGTTAGGGTGATAAATAATTCAACATGGAAACTGGAGTTTCTCACCAGTTACCGATTTTACTCCTTGGTGACAAACAAGCCATTATTATGATAGCTCTTTTTATGACTAATAAACATATAAAATTATTATGGGAAACAGACTTGACTGTGCTATTTCATAGGCCAATTAAACATAGGATACTATACATAGGATATTATGTGTATGATATTATCAAAAAGTAGCAAGTTTCCATGATTGTCCATTAACAGTTTGAAGCCTGTGCCCAAGATATATCGGGACTATGTTTATCCGCTTGATCCATTCTCTTTAATCTGGCATCGCTTACATTCTCTAACATTTATTTATTTACGAGTAACTATTTAAGAATAAACAAAAATTTGTATTAACATAAAAAACTTATGTTTATTGATTTATTGATTAAGGTTTTAAATTGATGAATAATAGATTCTGTGTAGTAGCATCAGTAAACAATTATTTATGATGTAAATTTGTCATAAATTGCATCAGTTCTGCTTTAGTTAACACATACGTAGATGCCTGGCACTGAGATAACTCGTGGAGTTGTTTTCCCACCTGACCCTACGCCTAAGTAGTAAACTTGGATTCGTAGTTTGGCTTTGTTTTACATACTTATGGTTTATGTAAAATTCCACAATTCTGGTGACTCTGTGTGGCAAAGGATTTTAGAACAATTTCAAAGTTTCAAATTGATACGACTATCAATTCTTGAGATATAGCACAAATTCCCGACAACACTTGTAAAGTCTCAGACAGCACCTGCGACAGCACCGCAGGGCTAACAGCGGTGAAATGTGAACCTACGCGCTGAATACCGCTGGTAGTTGCCGGCGATCAACGCAAGAGTTCAGTGCTGTTCAACTTTCGTGAAGAGTCGCAAGCAAAACCTTCCCAAAATGCACTGTACAGATGAAGGTCAGCACTTTCGAGACGACATGGCTGGTGGTTATTTTTGATGCGATCACCAGCGAAGCAACTTTATGTGAACATAAACGGTAGCGCTGCAAGTGTTTTGCTACACGAAATTATTGCCGGGGTCTCACAGCCGATATGGAACCAAGCTTAACCGATTGAAAAGTGATAAATGGCTGCCGTCAGAACATTAGCTTCTGATGTTATACTGATTGAAAAATTTTGGAATGAAGTTAACTAGGCGCGCTAACTAAAAAGTGAAACTAAAAAACTTCTCAGCAACAAGAGCTTTACACTAAACTTTTTATTTTTTCTATTCATAAAATATACATACTCTATCAGACTTGATATACATCAACTATTATGTTTGTTCAATTACCTCTAAAACATTACATATTTGAAAAGTATGATAAAAAGGTTCACTGTATTTCATTTTTGATCATTTCATTGAGTTCTACAAGCTTGGAGCTTCAAAATGATTATCAGTTCAAAAGGAGTTGTGCTACCTTAAGTACATTCACGGTTGATAGAAAGTTGTTAGCATGGTCTAGAATCAAGGGCTTGTTCTTGGGAACAAAGCTAGGCTATTAAAGCGCCTGCCTGGTCTCTTCCCCATCTCTACAGACTTGATTCAATAAAAATCATCAATAATTGCAACCCAAACATGAACCTCACCATATTTTATAAGTAAAAAATGGAATAGGTCAAGGTCAGTGAAAAAGCAACACCGATAATTCTGGATTCATTGCTATTTGGAGTAAAAGATGCTTTCGTAATAAACATTATCATCAAAAGAATTCTAACTATTTTTATGATTACATCATGACCACATTCCGGAACATTCCATATGAGTAACAATGATAGTTTATGTCTTACCGTATGCAGGATTAGCAATGGATTGGCAATCAATAGGGAGGATCTTGAAACAATGCTGCCTTTGACCTGCTGCCGATGAACTAAAGTCTAGATCATTTTCCGGACAAGAACTCCTCCTTGCTCGCTGTTTCTTCTTGGTCATCTACAGTAAATGCACAGATAAGTTTAAATATGTGCCTAATTGATCTTTTAATAACTAAATTGATTTTGCAGAGTTGCATGTCACGCAGCTTGCAGCACAAAAAATTGTTTTTGGTAAATAGCAGGAATAAAGATACAACTAGTGAATAAAGATTTTTGGTGAATACCAGAAGATTTTATCTACTAGTTGGGCTTGAAATAATACTTGTCATCCATATCAACGGTAGTTTATTATTGTTATTATTAAAATATCATAAAGATAGTAACTGACTCTATGATTTTAAATAATTACATTCATAATTTAGGTGAACATTTGAAGTTGTCTCATATTGTTAGTACTGGCAGTCATGTGTACTGTGGGAGAATGACAGGTGAGCCGAATAAGGACAGATAATGACTAATAATTATTCAGCAATGTATAATGCAGCTGAAAGATCCAAATGTTACTGCGCTGGGATATCAAGTATAATGGCACGAGTTCAATACCCGTATGATGCAATCTTTTTTCACAACCTCAAACCCTGAGTCTCATTATGGTAAATATTGTTTACTTCAAGGATAAATGTGGTGTAACTTTCAGAACAATATTACAATCTCATAAAAAAAACAATCCTAAAATAGGAACTCTCACAGATCATTAAAACACCAATACTCAAAATGAAAACTTCAAGGCAACTAAAGCAAATAACACCTTCTATGAAACCCTCTAAAAAGGTATCAGATCACTGTGTTCCAGCTTATGGGTATTATGATAAATAAGAATGACTGACAAGGAATATAAAGGCGTGGTCACACGAGCACCGAACCGACGTAGGATCGGTTCGGAGGCTGGTTCGGTTCGTGGCACATGTCACACGGCCACCGAAGTAACTTCGCTTCCTAGATACCATACGTATAGAGACAGGACACGGTTTCATTAGTAGTTTTTATGTATTTGAGTTAAATATTTCTATTGTAAACAAAAAAAACTTTGAGGAACAATTATAAATTATAATTACACAGCAGATTTATCAGAAGATCGTTCGGCTGCTCAAAGTAAATCACTCGATACAAATATTTTGCTAACCCTTCCCATCAAAATAATTATATTTTTTTTATTAACATATGAATGTTTTTCTATGCTGAGTACATAACAAACAAAAACAGTCTTTATCATAGTACTGTGGTTTTACATAAATAAATCAGTCAACGATAGTTCATCAGGATGAATATGACACATTACTTATATTCTACACGAAAGAAAATCACAACCATTCCCCTACATTTATGCAAAACTTAAGTGCAACATCTTACATTTATGCAACCCAATCACAAGTCCGGGTGAACCTTGTCGTAAATTGCTTCATGTTGTTTATTTAACGAAATAAAAGTATCGTCTCATTTCTTTTTTAACTTTACTCACACGCACGTAAGAAGAAATGTGACGCGTGCTCGCTAGAATTCTAGAATTTTAACCAGCCAATAAGAGCAAGGGTTCGGCACGAAATTTCGAGCAGTACCGAAATAGTTCGTTTCGGCCAGAAATGTCCTCAGCCGAACTTTTTAGAGCTGAAAACGACGTCGTTTTGCGTCATTTAGTTCGGTTCGGTGCCCGTGTGACCATGGCTTTAGAGCACATTTCCCTGTAAACCATGTGACCTGTGAACCATGTGACCTGTGAACCATGTGACCGTAACCTAAAGAGCTGAGCAGATTGTCTGCTAAAAAGGAGTTATAATGTTGGAGGTATTATTATTAGTTATAATTATTAGAATTGTTTCTAGATTTCTTGTTTGCTTGATTATTGAAAGTGTTTTTTTCTGATAACAAGCTATAAACAACCTGGCAAGTTTTATTTTCACATAACATTTGAAGAAAACTTTTCAAATCTGGCATAAATGTTGAGCAAATATTCACTGTCTCCATGAAGTGAATGACACGGGTTTGGAGTTGTGCACAAGTTGTGCTTACACGTATTTTGAGGCTGTTTTCATTACACGCGGTTTCTCTTTATTCTCCAAAAGCGTATGGATGTATTGTAATGTGCATAACGTAACAGTTTCGCTATGCTCAAAAATTGTAGGCCCGCCAATATCGACTAGCCGAGCTGTGCAGAAGAGGAGTTGAGGTAAGGTGACAATGGGAACGGTATTGAACAGCCAGAAGAATATGAAATGGTTCCAAACAGAAGTGACAATTACATGTAGAACGTAACTGGGTGAGCAAACGATGCTAATATTTTTGGTTTAAAATGGCTTACAATGGATCGACGCTCGTAGCTCATCTTCTATTGCACATAAAAAGCTATTTTTGGCTGCTAACTGTAACAAACATCAATTAGTTCAATAAACTTTAACGCAACCTTGTTAAATATAGTTATAAAATGAAAACATGCCTTCAAATTTAGAATGAAATAAAAACTTGCAAGCTCCAACAATTTGCGATGCAGGCTATAAGATCAGTGTAGGTGAATCATGAGCAATAGATATCAACTGGTAGAGACATGTATCAGCTTCACGTGCATATCTATTAGGAGATCTATGATGAATTAGAGCTACATTAGCAAATTCCTTGCATCCAACAGGGTTAATGTTGTACCGCCCAAAGGAGAGTGCAAAATATAGCTACATTCGATTTGTCTATGGAATGGTTACATTCATCTTCTAAATATTCTGACGATGGGTTTGAAAAATACAATGCCACCCTCTATTTGAACGCCACCTTCTATTTGAACGCCACCTCTAAAGCGCCACTTGAAAGAAAAGTTGAAAAAAAAAATGCCATGGCGTTCAAAGAAAGTTTTTACGGTAAATATAAGTTAATCTGTTCTTTCCTATGAAAAACGTACCTAACACTTTCTAAAACCGGATATGTAAAACCGAAAAAACATGTTTTCAATTGTAACAATTCCCTACATTAGCTCACAAAGTAATAAATACCTATATAGTTGTTACGATCTGCAATAAAACGTGACATTATTATGCACATCACTGTATGAAGTTTTTACTTTCGATACGGACGGTAGCGGTCTAACAACGTTACGAAAGACACACATTCGGTACACTGCACTTTTACGTAAAATTAATTTTAAATTTAGCTGAATTTAAATGAACTTAGCTTACTATATAGGAAACTTTAATGTACATGTTCCCTGATGACATTGACCAATAGAATTGAATGTATAACATTTAACAGTATTATAGAATTAATGCCCTGTCATGTTTCCTTTTAAAATTGTTTACAAGTGAGCTTACTTAATAAAGAGGAAACTGGATCATAAAATAGCTCCAACAAGTTAAAAATTTATAATCCCTGGTGAAACTATCATTGGTTGAATGATTACAAAAAAAGCTTGTTTATGCTGGGTAGATGCATTACTAGTGACAACTGCAAGAACAGCTGGAATAGTGCGATAGTGTTTCCGTTTGCACACACTGATGCATTTCAAGGCTGGTTTACAACATATCGCTGTATGCCGGTGTTAATCCCACAATACTTTGGTGATCGTCTGTGATAACAATGTTCACACTATCACAAACTCGTCCGCATTTACTTCAGTGAATAGTCCATAATATAGAGCTTTATTACACAATGTGGTCGCAGAAACGATGAAGAACTAGTCCTGCAGCGCCTGTCATGGAAGAAGATATAGATCGAGGAACCTGTGACGATTGATCATTATTGTTGACTAGCAAAGCACATTACGCAGGATGACATGAATTCTCAGCTAACTGTTGAAAAATTTTGGTGTACCGACGTATCGACGATATCGTTGATTTACAGCATACATAGTCGACGAATAATCGCCGAGCGGACAATGACAAAACGTAGCGATATATTGTGAGCGAGCCACAATGTTGCCCCTAGTTTGAACACAACACAGTGCAGCAATTTAAACAAAAACAAGATTTACTTTTACTTCCAAGTTCGAATTAGAGTCCCTGAACCCTTGCCTCAAGAACCTACTTGCCTTGTCTCAGCTAGATTTTTATCTGCTTCGATGTCAACAGGTATTAACACGCTCCCAACCGCTTGTCTATCACTTGTGCGTCACAAATTCTTATCGAATTAAAGCGATAAACTCTTCTTTAGTCTATAAAGTATTCCATAAACATGACCTTGAAAATAAACGAGTAGGTCGCCAAAACCCCATACATAAAAGTGTATCATAACTGCAATTCTATGGTTATAGCGCGGGACTGTGCAAAGACCGCATGTATCGAGAAGCCGCCCTAAGCCCCTTGTAAGTTTTAAAAACTTAGCTTTAGCCGCAGTCTATGACCTTGTACCAGAAGCCGCGCCCAACGACAAGCCGCGTGGCTTGAGCATAAGAACTTACGGTATACTTACATGATATTGCTGCCACTTACATACATGATATCGCTGCCACTTACTGACGAAAATTGATGTTTTTTATACGATTTTATACATTTATATGTATTGTTAATATTGTTTATTTATTTTATAGATAGCAGTATGATGGGAGTCGGGCCTGCAGTCCCCATCGTAAGCAATCTGTAGGCCTAAGTTTCATAACGATTTCTTACAGAGCAACTCTCTGTACGAAATCGTCATGTGTAACAAGATGTGCACAAATATTCTTAGGTATGGTACGATAGTTGAGTGGGCCAGATGATAGCATGCTTGCCTGAGAACCTGATCACCTGAGTATGATTTTCGGATAGCGCAATCTTTTTTCTGACGCTCATAGCATGGCTCCTAACAAACACCCAGACGTGGCTCTTATTATAGTAAAGACCACCAAAGATATTGCGAATATTTTATACTGATATTGCTGTATTTTAGACACGCGGTATCGATGCCTTGTTAAACAAACAGATTTCTGATTTCGCAATCTGAGGGTGTAAAAGCTCTGATAAAACAGCCTAGTATACTATAGCTGTTTTTCTTTACTTGAAGTCATCAGCTGTCAGCTTCAATTTATATTAGCGCCTTCCACATATTAGCATTGTGAAGAAGCTAATGGAATGCCTCGACTAATAAATGATGGATCTCTGCATATATTAATCAGAATTTTTGAAAGTTAAATTTAAACATCTTACAGGCACAGAAATGACTTTAACCCTGAACTATGGTTAGAAGATCTATCCTCACACCACTGATAAGAAAACAATTAAAAAGTGGTAGGAGAAGCCACAAGCTAAATTAAGTAGAGGAAAGAGAGCCGAGGCTGTCAGGAGCTGGAACCTTGCCAAGTTTTTAGTACTTGATATCTACTTGCAATCTTTAAGAATTTTACCAGTCCTATGCTTCAGCAAAACAGAATTGTCTGTTAATTTACTGTAAAGATAAACAGATGATTGTGAAGGAGTCACATCATAAATCTGCTAAATAATATATCAAATTTCATGATATATTCCCTAAAGCCTGTTCAACTAATTCTTTGGAATTGTTTGTCCACTATTTCTTATGCGTTCACATGAATACGGCCATTTTTTACATGAATTTTTTAATGCTGTATGACTTTGAGTTGAACAGCGAAAAGTAAACAAACTGATATACAATTTTGCTTTGACAGCGCATCACTTTAGGTTAGACAATATGAAAAGAATATTTTGGTTAATATTTAAAAAAAACTCATGTTTCATGTCAAGCTAGCATTTCGCTGTGTGATGCCTTGGTCTTCTTTCATTTTCAATAATGCGTAATGCTGCAACAAGGAACAACAATCGATGTTATCAACAATAAAATCAATAGCAGCTAGTGACGTCATTTCGCTTGCTTTTTTCTGAGCAACTCAAACGAGATAAGGTTTTGTCTATTTTAATCTTGAGACATCCTGACAGTCAAATCACCTTGGACATCTAAAACTATTGCAAATAATAAAGAATAAATATACTATGTGATAAAATCTACTAACATTTTGTGAAGTCTATCTTTAATATGGATAATGAGTGACAGCACTGACTCAGATGGTTGCACTAGTACTAGTTTTGTAAGAGTTAAGAACATTGTAGAGGATCTTTATAGCTTCGTAGTGATCGTAGCTTCACATAGCTTTAGCAATGCACAAAGTACAGATACATTGAATTGTTTGCATAGTTCTGTTTGTTAATATGTTGGAAACATAAAATATATAACTAAAATGTTCTAGATAGTGTTTGAAATTGAAAAAGTATATACGTATCATGAAGCAATATCGACTATTTTCAGTTAAATGGCTCGCAGTAGGCCTAAAGGTAAACTTGTAAATCTACGGCAGTGAAAGGGTTGAAAACGCTTAGGCTACTTTCTAGGTTTACCGTTGACAGCTGACAGCTGTCAATCATGAGTCACATATTAGTATTTGACTAAACACTGTTCAAATGAGTGCTAGAAAGGTACTAATAAGGACTTGTGAGATGCCTATGAAAATGTGTCACTGGTTTTTACAGCCTTTTAAGGAATTTAGTCGGGGTTAAAATTTTAATGTGATTTCTTTCTGCAAACTGTCTCTGAATCAGACAGATGACAGAAGTAGATAACAGCTTTGAAGCGATGGCTGGCAACTTTGATATCAAAGAGGCTAAAGACCATGCGTTATATAAGGAGTAACTTTTTAACATAAGATATCTGGAAAAACATATTATTAACAATTTTTAACAAAAATTATTAACAAAAACATCAGGTATCAACAATGTTAAAATGGTATGATTACAAAAACAAATAATTCCCTGACTATATTTAGACTTGCATATTGATGACATGATTAATAAAGCTACCAATTTTTCTAACGAGTTAACACCATTACAAAATAAGGAATTCTCTGGATAGCACCATCTGTTCCTCCAGAATAAACTAACAACTTATAAATGACGCTGTTGCAAAATGTGTCCACAGGCTATATTGAGCTTTTCTATTTTCATGTTTAGTGATATGAGTCATGGCTACAGAAGAGAATGGGTGCAATGTATTTGGTTGGAGAGTTGACCATTATTTCTAGCGCTAAACTGGTAAAAATACACTTAACCAAAAAGGCATGGCCTGTACTCCACAAACATTGAATTATATATGAATATGCCAATAATGACTTCATGCTCAGAGCCTATGACTAGCATAATTTGAGGTATAAAAAATAGTCAAACAATGAAATAAACATGAGGGAATTGGAATTTGAAGATTGACCACAACAAAAATGTAACATCTGCTTCATACAAACAACCCATTAGATTTTAGTAACTAAGCAACTTTGTTTTCAAAAAAAACCTAAGCCAAGAGATGCTGCCTCTAAACTCTCTACATAATAAGTGTAGATTTATATGAATGCAAGCCGTCAGTCAATTGCTTATCAAATATTTATTCACCTGTGGGTATATGGGCTCAGTTAGTGAGTCACAAATACCACAAAGTCAAGAATTCGGAATAGTCTTCTCTTTCAATCTAACCAGCCAGTTTGGTATATTTAACCGCAGTTTGCCAATTTACATACATCTATGTGAACCAAAAATTAGACTGTTTGAACATGCCATGAATTTTTTTACTGATGCATAAATGTATGGTACAGCAAAACACGTCCGACTGCAGACCCTCTAGTTACAGAATGATTTCAGTAATTATGTGGTACACCCTGCTACAAGAGCGTTAAGCAGTAAAAACCTCGATATCTCTTTACAAATTATCATTGAAAAGTGTGATAACTCCATAAAGGCTGTTGCATAATCCTCTCCTGAATTTAAACTTTTTATGTTTTTTTTTGTACTTATTTCGCAAGTAAAACAGTTTTAAAACTCAAAGGCCAAATATCGTGTTTATTCTCAATGACAACAAGTCATACTGATCTTGATAGACTATATTACTTATGGCGAATATTTGAAGGTTCTGCTAACAAAGAGTCATTGTATAAAAGACATGCCAAGTAAATACCAAGGATAATTACATCTGCTAGAGTGATGATCAAGCCTATCCTGATACAGTAAGAACTGTGTCTATCCTGATAGAGTGAGGACCATGTCTATCCTGATAGAGTGAGGACCATGTCTATATCGATAGAGTGAGGACCATGTCTATATCGATAGAGTGAGGACCATGTCTATTCTGATAGAGTGAGGACCATGTCTATTCTGATAGAGTGAGGATCATGTCTATCCCGATAGAGTGACGATAGTGTCTATCACTTATCGTTAAACTCCAATAATTTTCGATTGTTCGTCGTCGCGTATCTCCAGTGAGTAACTACTATCCATAACAAAAAGTTGATCGACATAAAGTCCATACATTAGAAGATCGATAAAATATGCGATTAACTGACATCGAATGAAAAAAGATCGACAGAAATTAAATTGATGCCTTTTGGAATATGGACTTTGTTAGGAAAAAGTGATCATATAAAAATTCCGATGCTGAAAGTTCAATTCGATTGAGGCAAAAAGTAGCCACAACATGACAAAGCAATAAATATGGCCAACAATTAGCAGACGTTGTGACTGACCTTATTAACACACCTTTTGTTTGGCTGTTATAGTTTCATTCAGACGTTTATCAACACACAGAATGAGACGTTATGGATTGGATTAAACCAACTGATCTCTCGAATAATCATCACAAAACTGACCAATATCCGGATTTCCTGTTTTGCCTAGACCGATTTTACAAAAGAGCCAACAAATTTTGGACAGGGACAGTCGCTTTTTCCATTGCATAGATTACGCAGATTTGGAATTGTGTACACGTTGAGTTACCATGCGATAAGTGTTTCACTGAGCATTGACATGAGCGGATCAACACAAGAACTCTGTCGATAAGATGAGGGATTCTGCGCCAGAGGTCATAGTGGCAAGCTGCTGTCTCGTCGAAATAGGATTGACTCAAGAGTAGAAAAATGCATACCGTACTTTTCGAACTACTAACCGCACCCCTATATAAGCCGCATCTGCTTTATTTTTCAAAAAACGATAATAAAACAATACATAGGCCGCACCTTTGTATAGGCCGCAGAACTCAGGACGGTGCTTTTTAACACGGCAGCGACTTTGCTGGTTAAAACGGAACAGCGCCTAACGGCACTGTTTCGTATTAACCGATGTTTTTGAACCTAGTGCCTAACGGAACAGTACCATTAGGCATTGTTTCGTACTTTCTTTCACCGCTAGAGGCGAACTAACCGAAGAATCTGGTTAATGCTCCCTAGCGGTGAAAAAAAATCCACAAAATAGCCGCACCCTTATATAAGCCGCATGGCTCAAATCATCAGAAAAAAGTAGCAGCTAATAGTCCGAAATGTACGGTAAGTTGGGATAGCTTGAACAGCATTTTTTTGTCGTGCAAGCGCAAGAAAATCATTTGCAAATGCAGCTTCCATCTTTCGCAACCATGAAACATTACATAAGAATTTCCGAGTAACGAAACTCGCTTGACATGCAGTTTTTTGGCGATTTCATTTTTGTAGAGGATGCAAACTTTCAGAATAACAGTGTCATAGAAACAGAGTGATAGTTTATTTTGACAGACTGTTACGTGAACAGAAAAGGGATATGTTTAGGGAATTTGATGCACTTTTAGGATACAGTGAGTGAATGCCTTTCAGCAAAGTCATAAAGTGTATGTTTTTAACATTCAAATGTAAGCAAACAATGTTTATGACACTGGTAGATGAATCATACCGTATCAAAGTTTACAAGGAGAGCAACATATTGCCAACAATAGATAAAAATCACCTGCCAGGTGGGTAGGAATCGATTGAAATGCATTTAGTAGCCATAAACCCTAACACGAACAAGCGGTATCACCGATACCTCCATACAATCTCTAAATATGGTTTGATTGCGGACAATAACTATTCCAACAGTGCTGGCTAGAAATAAAATGCCTGGATATTGAATCTTCGCAGACTAGTGAGGCGAGGTAATGGCACACTAATCATTTTAATCGCAAAAAACAGCAACATCAAAAGTGTATGTGAGCAGATACAAAACGCTAAGATTTAAAGCGTAGGAAAGAACGAGTGATTTAACACGCGTAGTTATACCTATACTAACAACAAGGATATTGGTGGTAATCCTGCCAATGACTTAACGGTGTCTTACGTGAGGAAAACCGATAGTCACATCTACTTCCTGTTGCCATGATAAATTATCCCGCCACGAAGAGGTATTAAGCACTGATGAGTAATATTTAGTATATGAATTTGATGTCTTGCGCACGAAACACTGTCCTTAAGAAGGAGGGGTGAACGTAGAACGACTGCAGAGTCAAACACAGGTACAAAATAAAACAATAGTCTTGAAACAACAAACAAAAAAACCATCACTATGTCTCATGTTAATCCACAGGTTTCGTAATCCACAAGATGAAACTGGCAAAATCAGCAAGTCAAGCGAGCTTTGTTACTCGCAAGTGTTTACTGAATCATTACTATTACATGCTACGATTTTTTGTCGTATTTTTCATCTTCGTAGCATGTAACACTACTGAATGTTTAGTGCTTGAAAAGATAGAAATGGCACTTGCAAAAATGCGCAAAAAAATGTCGCCCGAGCTATCCCATTTAAGACATTTTCCACCATTAAATCATCCCAGTTTCAATTTGGCGAGACGGTAGTGCGCCACTAAACACTATGGCGGTTGACATAGAATTTCTTATCTTTTATATCAAAGAACACGTGTCATTCCGTAACATGCGAATGTCCATTAAAACACTTTTCACGTAGTAACTCAATGTGCACACAACTCCAAATAGGCATCATCCGTACCATAAAAACATATTGCATTATGTGGTAAAAGTATCCAACCATTACAAAGCATACATTTTGCCTTGCGGCAGCTAAAACTGATCAGAGGTCTTCCAGATAAGTCAGTCAATCAATAGGACCTACTGTTAGTAACTGACAACGATGTCTACTTTTTACAAGAATATGTTAATATGTGATTATAGGCTATTAATTTCAAACATCATTAGCGCGCTGACTTGGAGCTGCAAAATAGATTTTTATGCCAACAATCCAAGACAAGCCCTAACACGATTAAAACAGTTTAAATTATTAAAACAAAACACTCACCTTAATCTTAATGTCTTTGTGAACTCTTTATATCAGCTACTCAGGGCTATATCCAGACTTTACATAAGCATCACTTGTTGGATATGACACTGGCCTGTCACGCGCTCCAAGCTTCAAGTGACAGACCAGGCAGGTGTCTTGAGATGACTATTAACTAATAATAGCCGCTAGTCATTGAGAGGAGATGCTAGTCGCCTGGAGATGCGATGGATCAAGGCTATACGCTGGTATCCTCTGAGACGAACTAATCCATCCGCTTGAGACTCCGGTAGTGCTCTCCCAGAGCCTCGCAATAAGCTTCTGACCAAGAGTGAACTATTCACCCCACCAATTCACTCGCCAGATATTCCGGTTTGTTAAGTGAAAAAGAGGTGCTACTACTGTGAAAGCGAAAATGAACTCCACATTGTAGTAATCCTCGGAGGATGGCTGATGAGTGTTCGATTACTAATCCTGCTATTAAGTAATTCATATGCTAACAGACCGAGTCTCGACAACTTTCAGACCGCTTGAAGAACAAACATACTACTAGTGACTAAAACACAAACCATACCACTAGCCACACCATCACACATTGCTACGGGAATACCCACTATGTTTCCATGACGCAGTGAATCCCATGACGCAGTGAATCCGCGAGTTTGTGTCATCCTCAAAACAGCAAAAACTCACAAATAACAAGTTTTAACTCACTCACAAGTTTAAAATGGAATAGCTTGCAGGGCAAGCTATTCCATTTTAAACATTTTTCACATTTCAGTCATTCCTATTTTAAAAGCGTGTCGATGCAAAGCTGGGGTTTGAAAGCGGCACAGAAGGGCACTACCATGATCTGTAACATAGAATTCCTCATCTTTTCTAACAAAGCACCCGCGTTAATCCGCAACACGCGAATGTATATTAAAACACTCCTCATACTGCAACTCAACGTGCGCATAACTCCAAACCGGTATCATCCATGCAATGGAAACATAGTGAGGCAAGCTGTCACCGGTTCTGCTCATGGAGAACCCTTCACCACCAACCGCACAAGCAATATATTATAATTAGGGACTTTCAATCAGCTGGCTGTACATTATCTAATTGAACGACTTGCTACACAAGGTCTTGGTATTTGAAATAGTGCAAGTCCTCTAGATTAAGACACCTTTATTTATGTGTCATACATACAATCCAAAGAGTCATACATAAAATCCAAAGAGCCTTGCAAATGAGTCATTGAGTGCTGAACCAAGCACCTGAAGCAAAAAGCTTATACTTGATTATATCGTTACTGACACTGATCTAATATAATTTATGTGACTGTGTCATGAAACTAAAACAATAATAAATAGACATACAACAAGCTTGCACTACAAAAACATTATTTATACACATAAATATGCGTATAAATATGTTATATATTAATATATGTGTAACTATATTGTATTACGTAAAAAACTATTTTTTATTCGCATTTATATGTATTACATAAATAAATATAAACAAACATATTATATTATACATAAATATATATATTTTTCTATAAATTTATATACTCGTAAACGTATTAATATACATTGCACATATATAAATATAGTATATTACATAAAAATAATCATATTCACCGTATATATTCAGAGACATATTTAGACACATGTACATACGTATGTTTACTGCAAAGGGAATCTTTGTACCTAGATATTTTTAGACAATACCAAAAAATCAAGGTACTAGTCTGGGTGACAGAGCTGGACATTTTAAATATTGTGATAATTGACACTAGCATCCAAGTTATAATTAAGAAGTAAGGACATATTATCTCAAATAGGATACACGCATAGCGACAACACTGGACATAATTTATGAATCGTCCTTCCATGATCATGACAGACGCAGAAGGGCGCAACTCCAAAACAACCAACTAACAATTATTTCAAAATACTGCACTGTGATCTTAGTGATATAAAGCCTCAAGCAGAACGTAAAAAAATGAGCTCAAGACAATGCTGAGGGAACAACTCCTAAATAAACACTTGCGCGCCTGAGAAGACAAGTCCTGCAATGTAAAACACTTCTGCAAATGTGGATGTACGCAGAACTGAATCTCCAGAGAAGGGAACAGATGCTATTTGTAAGATCTCGAACTATACAAAACCTTTTGATAAGAAACAATCACATCACAGAGAAATATGTGGCTGTGAAAAAGAAAAGAGGATACCGCATAATCACGTTCTTTTAGGCTAACAAACTAAAATCGATACGACGTGAAAACGTCATTTACCAAAGCGGGTGAACGCAAATAAAAGGCAAACGCAAATATTGACATGAAAAGCCAGAGTACATCCAAACAAGCCACTCCTTCTGTCTGAGGGACCATAAGCTTAATGCTATAAAATCAATCGTGTATCTTAGGTAAGATATCTCTCAGCTACTGTGAGAGGGAGTGAACAGTAAGAAAAGGTCTGATGATATCACTGCTGCCCCCAGCAGTCTTAACTCTTTCACCACCAAATTAGTTTCTTTACAGATAAATGATTACATATTCAGTAAAACCTAATATTTGACATGAGTGCATATAAAGGGTTGTAACTTTTGAAATACATGGTCAATAAAAAATGTATCGATACCAAGTTAAGCAGCATAAAACTTTACATCAGCTGATGCCATAATAATCGCCACAAATGCATTACAAAATGAGTGTCCACACTTTTTCGACCATTTTCTCTACGACCGTGAATATTTCATGTCAAACGATTTATACATTTTATTACAGCTTACAGCCTTATTATTATTATCATTAGCATTATCATTATTATTACGACAAAAAATAAAATAGTCTCAGTAGTACTATTGTCCAATAAAAGGCACACAAAGTCACAGATTTCCGATTAGCGAAATTTTCGTAGCTGTAATGCGTCTGACACGACTAGTCATAGGTTTTTGCGAAGCAAAACTATGCTTGGGACAGGTTATAAACATACTTTCTATTGGTTCAAATCATGTAGATAATTGTTTTCTATCATTTAAGTACAGATATGATAGGCTAAATTATTTAACTACTCAGTAATCAGAAATGTTTTGTATGAAGCCCACTAAAGCAGCACCAAGCGGCTCTTGGCCATACGCAAATGCTGTACACAATGAGTTAAACTTATCTAAACTTCACGTTTATCCACTTGAATGGACAGTATCAGAGTTGGTGATTACCTCCCCTGTTCAGACAACCACACAAATGTAGCGATACAAAGTTTCAAGGTTGTCAGCTAGCAGATGGTTTGTGAAACCCAAAGCAAGATAAAGCTGACACACTGGTTACCCTGACTAGGAGTATTTGGTAGGCAGCAAAGTAAGCGTCTCAAGCAGGATACAGAAGTTTCGGTGGTCACTAAACTGCTCGCCAAAATCGTCTCCTTGAAAATATTGTTTATAAAGGCGCACTTAGGATGATACTGCATATCGCAACTTTAATAACATTATTTGATAACTCGATAAACTGAATTAAAACTCATGACAAAACTGGAACAAAACTCAAAGTTAGAAAGCAAATCAAATGTGTTGACAACTCCAAACGATGACGGCAAGTTGATACATCTCCAACAATTCTACCTCTATTATAAAGCATTGATATAAGCCAATAAAAGCCTGTTAAACCAAATCAGAAGGCTAACGTCTACAAACATTTACCTCTTGTCTTGGTTAGCTTGGCAATGTCTGTGTTAGTAGTAGCATGCTGTAGACCTGTAAAGTAGCAGCGTGCAGTTCACAACAGAACAGAGATGGAAAACGGATAGCACATACATAGCATAGGAGAGAGAGAATAGAAACAGTGCGGGCGATAGACAGAGTGTATGTTAAATACCGTTTCACACTATATCTTCTTGTTTTCTTTTCATCGTCGATTATGTGAACCGTGAAACACCCACGAAGCAACGCGGATACGCCGGGAAAGATTGCAGCTGCCAAACTTTCCCAATATTTCACCGAGCATCGACGACTATGTTTTTAATGTGAACCATAGTAAATCGCGGATAGCGTGATATATTTATTTCCATTTATGATAGTTGCTGCGAGCCTAGTATTTGATTCAAGCATGCGAAAACAAAGAGGTTTCTTTGGCGATATAGTGTGAACCAGCCTTAAGCAGACAGAGAAGGTGATCGTATATTTAGTACCAGGTCTCATTAAAGACATGCAAACGCTGTCGATATAAAGGTGCTCAGTGTGTAAGGATAGAAGATTGAGTGGAATGTCATCGCAATAATGCAAAGTTGGTTTATGCAAGCTGCATGAAGCAGCCTATGAAAGGTCAAACAAAGATCAGCAATTCGCCGTCTATAAAACAGCCTTAGTAACTACCGCAATCATTATCTAAATCACATGGAGTTTCCATGAAGCTAGTGCGGGAGTTGTGCCACCTTTCATTGGAGAAACTCAAATCACGTACAGCTGTCTAACCTCGGTTTTGGAAGACAATTCAGTCCAAATGGCTGTTGAAAAAGTTATTTCTTTGTACTTATATACAATTTTTCTCATGATAACCAAGGTAAAACAATTTATTTGCTGCAAAAATAGAAAACTTTTTACAATACTTTACACCATAAACTGTGTCAGGAAAGCAGGTAATATATGAAGTGCATTGACTTATACCCTATTAAGAAAGAAGGCCTAAGCTGGAGAATGTATTAACAGCTTAAACCCATCATTAATCCCTGAGAGTTTTGTGTAAAATGAAAAAGATTTAGAAATAGCTCGAGCGTTGCACACTAATAGATTATAAAAGAATATTTAATTACTAGAGCAGACAAAACACAGCTAGCATTACATAAACCACAATGAACACCAGCATACAACGGTTGAGTACACAAGAGAGAGCGTCAATTGGCAATAGAGACACTTCAACTGGGTAATCTCAGTTTATCAAATTTGAATCTTCGCTCAAATTTTGATTCAATTTTAATGTGTCTAAGAATAGAAACATTTGACAATCAAGGTCAGGCTTTATATATGTAAATGTGTAAATGGAACATTTATAAGGAAATGTGAAGTGTGTCAGGAGGAAAGTTGTGGCAATGCAATTTCAGTATGACATGTTTATTTATGGGAGTTATCCTCTCCATGAGATGAAAGACAGGATATGGCCACCACCCTGCAGCATACACTCTATTTGTCACTAAACTGTAATATGAGTTATTATCAAATTTTTACATCAATATTAATATATATATTATTATTTATAGTCATAAGCTTTATATGTAAATGAACCATTTATAAGAGAACTCGCTGTAGTCGATACCTTGACTTATTCTCCCTTTCATCAGGAGTCTCTAAAATTGTACTCAAAATCAGATCCTTGGCTATTTTCACTCTTAGCTATTCCACTGACGAAATCAAATTGCTACTCAAAATTAATTCAATTCTAAATATGAATTGAACAACTGTAAAGGTTGCACACCAACGCAAGTTATTTGTTATACGAGAAACTAAAACCCATGACTGCATCACCACCAACTTTCTCCAACACTAGACAACCATGAAAGATATTTAAGGTGTAAAAGGGTCATTCACAACCAATTTTAAAATATTTCCCCAGAGAGCATACATGAAGATATTTTTCTATTATTTGAGATTTTGTTCGTTTTTTAGCTGATCGAACTGCCAGGATGCCTCAAGATTAAAATCGGCAAAACTTAATCGCGGTTAAAATGCTAAAACAGAATATTTGACTAGACTTCTCAAATGCATATTGTTTATAAGTTTATAAATGTATGGTATTATCGATGTCTTGTAATTATCGGTATTGGTTTACACAGCACTCAGAGAAAAAACGTTTAGCAGTTTCTAACCAACCGATTATTAAATTATTTGAATTATCTATGTGTAAGCTACATTCAAAGTTTTAATTCTAACAATCATGAGCAAACACAAAATACAATATATGTCAAGAGACGAGTAACACTTCAACTTGAACGCAAAAGCTGATGTCATAACAAGAGGGAAAAACAGGAAGTGCGACTATTGACGTCGTTTTTGGAGCTTTTGTTGTTCTGAGCAGGATTACAATTTACTATTACAAGATTGCAAAAGCCGTTGCAAGATTGATTGCAATACAATGTTGCAAGATTACAATTTGTATAGCAAATTGTAATCTTGAAACATCCTGGCAGTCAGGATCAGCTGAAACAACAAACAAAGTCTCAAATGATACAAAAATATCTAAAATTTCAGATAAATTGTTTCAAATTGACATCCAGACAGAGAAAGAGTAAGACGAAGTTAGCCTGCCCTCCCTTCGTTACATGACAGCGAGGTTTGAACTCTATATAGATTGGTCTAGTAATTTAGTTATATTAATTATATGCCTGCAATTTGCAGTTCTGCCAATATCATAGCCATGACATTTAGCTGCATGCATCAGAACAAGAACGCTGACATCATGCTGCTAGCAGATTAGAGTTGAGCGGACTGTGTTGAACAGCAAAATGACAAACAATGTTAGCAATTATCTTACCCCGTTTAGCTGACTGGATACTATTGTCAGTGTTCCGTCGAGCCATTACTAAAATTTATCATAATAATTGGCCCTTGAAGCATTCTAGATCAACTGTGTTTCACATCGAGTTAACCCTTTGAACTCTGGCCGTCCTAGTCAATGTGTGTCAGTATCCCTGCCAATTTGTCAAAAACTTTGACATTTTAAATTTTTTTATTAAATATATATCTCAACCTGTTCTTAATCGAACGATAGTTGTTATCACACTAGAAAACGAGTCCAGCAATACGCAGCGAATATTAGCAAATAAAAGAAGTTTTCCCGTTCTCTTGGGCTAAAACCATCACAATTCATATGATTTTCAAAAATTCTAAAAATGTTTGCAGTATCACCATACGCATCAAACACATGTTCATCATCGTTTTGTCTCAAAATCATCAGGAAAATTATAGTTAGTATGCCATAATACTTCATCTGTATCCCTATTGTCAATAAAACACCGAAACATGGGTCGTATCTAAGTTTTAAGCAATATCGTCCCACTAAAATTGTTATCATAACGAATGAATTTTTTTTAATATTCCAAGACGGTGTTAAATGGAAGAAAGATTTCGGGTCTAACGCCTTATGTAGGAATTAATTTGATTGATTCGCGCTGTTACCTGAAAACAGTATTTGCAAATAGAGCCATATGAATGCTGGAATACTGGCCGACAGGGGTTTCGACACACGCTGGAACACCGGCCGACAGGGTTCAAAGGGTTATAACTTCAAAAGGCACAAGGTTCAATTAACTTTATTGAGATTTAGTGTTGATGAGAGAGATGAATCTGTTCCTCTTGTAGTTTATACTTTAATTTTTTAGTACAAAACAATATCAATAGAAAATCTTTGAACTAATACTTTCAGATTTTCAGAAGATTTTGTATGACACTCTGCGAGTTAATTTCTGTTCTGCCATACACTATATGATGCTTTAAAAAAGCTCTACATTAAATATGGGGCTATACCGGCCTATTTTAGCTGCACTGTGACTGACTTCTGATCACATTACCACCAAGTCTTTTTCTCAAGGCACTGCTGCAAAGCTCACATCTCATTGGACAATTTTTATAGAGATGAACACTCTTCCATTTTGCAAAATAACCAAAACGACGATAAAACCGGTATTATAATGATCCTTCTGGCGACTAATCTATACAGTAACCGATAGTAAGATATCTCCTAGATGTGTAGAGAATACAAAAGCCAATTACGTCTTTTGGGTTTTATTAGAAAGCACGATCAGATGGAGCAGCCAATAATGCATTATACGATAACTATGTTTTCATACAGTAATAGTATAGCAGCTAGAGGTGGAACGAGACAGGTTTTTTAAGCTCGAGACGAGACTCGAGACACTGTCTTGTAAAAATTCGAGACTCGAGACACGAGACAGTAAAATAATGAGCATTTGGTGATGATTTCACTACACAAGTACTAGCTACTTGGTATATATAAAATTAATCAAACTCTTTTTAAATTGAATTTTCACCTGGTGTAAACGATTTAAATACAACATTTTAATAGTGATATGCATGTAGTTTTTGTAAACAAAAGTGACACAAACAGCTCTAAAATACCGAAGTTATATATTCTAAGAATTTTGAGCTTGATTGATCATAATTATTATAAACATACTGCTTTGTACATGTATATTTTTACCATCTATTGAATAGTTCTTACTTTTTTAATGTAATGAAACCGATAGCCGTCGCTCTACAAAGAAATACCGCAACTAAAAGAACACACAATAACACTTTCATTCTTATCGTTTCATTAATGTTAAGTTTTGTTTGTGTATTAGCTGTAGTATGTGAATTATATTTAAATTGTACTCATGAAATTATATTAATTACTGTATACATGCACATGTATATTCTTATATTGAACTAACAAAACGTCATTGTTAACCGAACACGGACTATGGTCGACACGGCCTTTCGTTCGTTTCTCCGTGTCCTGCAGGTTTTACCCGCGATTGGTAGTATATACGTAAAAGAGGCCCGAATTTTATGAAGGGCAGTTGGTGTTTAGACACGATACGATAAAATACAGACATTTTACCCGCAAAAGTGTTATTTATTAAATTGGATTATCCGAAGAGTAATTAGATACGACCTGGTATCTGTTTTAAGGACACAGAACCGAACTAAAAAATAACAGGGCCGTTGTCTGGACTACATGATTAGACTCAGTGGCCAACATAATCAGTAGCAACAGGTAGTAACGGACCGGGTATAACTTTAAAGGCAGTTGCCCGCAATCCATTACGATATATGGAGTTGTTGCTACCGCAAGAAGCCATGTTTTAACAACCGTGCGCAGGCGCTTTAGTTCTATTTCCTGTCTCGAGTTTGGCAATAGTTAAGTCGAGACGAGACCGATACGAAACGAGACAGGTCGATACTCGAGACGTCTCGTGTCTCGTTCCACCTCTAATAGCAGCACCTAAGAGTGTCAGCGCCGAAATGATACGCTGGGCTGACAAGCAGATCATGTTTCCAGAGAGTGCTTCAGTAAAGTGATGGTTGAGCAAAGCCTTATGTCAAGGTCAAAAAATATTCATGCGCACGCACAGGTGCGGTGCCGTCGATCGCTGAGGTCATCTCCATGGCGCAAAGAAGGCGCATAGCGCAAGTGTTATATACCTCTCACCGAGCATGAAGCAACCGTAAAATATCAGTTTTCAGTTACCATTCCTTTTCGTTCATTGGTGGATAAAAAAAACTGTGCAATACGTGAATCCATACAATATCAATCCTACCACTTACCACGAGATCTGTTTCCCACATGGTACGAAGGTGGTGATGGTGAGTTGTCTTCTTCCGCAGCAAGTTCCACATCATAATGACGCTCAAAATCTGCTTTGTTGCAGATAACTTTGTTCATGCACCTCGGGCTAACTGGAGTTGTCTGCTCAAATATCACAATTAATATCTTATTAAAACAGGCATGTATCAGTAAAATTCAGAATAAACAGGAAGTTCAGACTGAATCTTCAAACTGTTTTACTTGTGGTTAATCACAAAGAAAATCAACAACAAAAATGAAAAGTCAAAAGCTATTAATGGAGTTATCTCGACTTGAATTGAACCATATATGCCCTTATCATACCACATCCATATCATACTAAGAAGTTAATTCTACTTTCATAAGCCGAAAAACAGCTCCCATCAACAACTAGTAGGTAACACAGCAGTAAAAGAAATAAAATAAACATCGATACAGGGCATTTGATTCATGGCAGTATATGAGAATCATGGTGAGATTAAACAATTCCAGGGAAGTACCAACTCTTTCACATCCACAAGCCGATGTATCGGCTGAGGTTACCTTCTCTTAGTGGCTGGAAGCCGATACATCGGCTTCTAGACATAGCGTTTGTTTATTTATAATTACTCAGCTTTCGCTTCAGATAGACCAATAAGATTTGGTCTCAATGAAACCAAGCTTGTTGCTAACGAAATTGACTAATCAGCAGGCCTCTCACTAGTGGGTCATTGATTATCAAACAGAAAGTTCACCGTGGAAAAAACAAGGGCAAAAAATAATACCGCGATCGTTCGGGCTGTAGAAGCTTCTAACATTCTTAGACATTTGGACTCCAGTAACTCTAAATCATGTGATTCTGACTCTTCTAGTGCATGTATTTCATGTGAAAAATTGTAATAGTAACCGGAATATTATGGCGAAAGTTAAAATACGACTACTGAAATCGCTGGCAAAATATTGTTGGTAAAGTTTGCAGAAAATATTTTGCCGTTTTTAAACGAAATTAATTTAAGATTTTTTATTTCCTAATAAAGTATCTTCTTCTCAATAACCCGTTTTTAAATTAAGTGGATAGCTTCATTCTTTCTCGAGTTATCACAAAATTAGTGACGTTACGTCAACATTTATGAATAGAAGAAAAAAAACTCGAGCAAAGCTAGAAATAAATTCAGTAGCGAAAGAATTCAAGACATGTAAGAGTCGGGATGTACCGACTGTAAAGTAGTATTGATCAATCACAATTAATCAAATGCTCTGATTGATCAGATCGACCTTAGTGCTACTCTAATTATGTTATAAAATGGCAACTTCAATAGTAAAAAGTTACGAAATTTCTGACTAATTATAAAATAGCAAACTCCAAACTGTCATTTTTTTCAACATTTGTGTTTCGGTGGATTCTTATTACGGTATTATGACATGGAGGAATGATAACTCCAACGTTTATGCCTAATTCACCTGATTTTGTGAAGAATGATGATGCATAACCTGCTCATCTGTTCGCAAGACACAGTACTGGGGACTCCAAGTAGGAGACCCCCAATTTTTGTCATTCTCAGCTAGAGATTCACTGTCTAAGCTGCTCACATCTGGAACATACACAAATAATTTATACATTTTTTTGTAAGCATTCCAAGATATTATTGCGAGGATGTAGTGCAACTCATTCCCCAAAGTAATAAATACTCCACATAGTGTCTATACCAAAGCATACTTATCACGGACAACTCGGGTATATACCTATGCATTAATATACATGTATACAAATATAAATATATAAAATTACATAGGTATATAAAAACATATAAAATTACATCCAAATAAATATATATTTATCATGCAATCTATCCGCTATAACTTTGTCAATGGGTTAAAAATAAAGGAAGTTTACAATCCATCGCTTTTTTTACGCCATCAATTTGTTTGCACATGCGCTCGTTCATGAAAAAGCCGCCATATTTGTAGAAAACGATCGTCATTCTCTTATTTAATATTATTTTTGGTGATGTTTTGATACTATAAAAAATTGCAAACAAAAGCATCGTTTCCAAATATTCATTGCAGAAGCCTCGTGTTTTTAACAATAAAAGTTGTCTACAAAGATGGCCGACAAAGATAGAATGACATCACGAAAAAATGAAGCATTGTTCAGTCTGAGATCAGCTAATGAGGTATATGTATAACTTATATGTGAAACTTAGGTTTCAAAGACATAAGGGCATGTGGTAGTTTGACAAAATAATTTTAACAAAATTCGATCCTATGAAGAGATTTTTTTTCCGCAAATTTGTCCTTTAAGAAATACCATAAGAGATACTTTGACAAGTAAAACAAGTGAACTTTAAAGATTTCAGTTGCTGTGACGAATAATCGGAATGCATTAAAAACTTCAAATGTAGATTCTATCTTAACCATTCCTATAAGCCCTGGAAGAATAAAACGACCAGCTGAAGGTATTTGGTTTTAATACAGAACCTTGAAAACCAACTATTAATTTAACTAAAATTGCAGTTTAGAAAACAACCATTGACATGCACTGTTTCTATGTTTCAATTCGTATCAATCCTCAAGATAGAAACGACCAAAAATCATATTTTATTGAATATCTTATGTTTGCGGATGATAAGCAAGAAATGGGACGCAAGCTATTCTATTTTAAACATTTTTCGCACTTCAGTCATTCCTATTTGAATTTCCCGATGTATGAGTCCGCAGATTTGACCTCTGGTGTATAAATCATAATATTTTTAACAAATCGCCAGTGTTAGTCCGCATCATGCGAATGTACATTAAAACCACTTAACACAAAGTCGCTTGACTTGCGTACAACTCTGAATCCTCATCATCCATACGATGAAAACAGTGATTATTACATTGTTTTTGTGTTTGTATTGGACATGACTAGACAACTCAAGAACGAAGGAAGTGATAATATCGATTAGACTTCTCTCTTTCTATCAGTCAACCAATTACTAAAGCCTAGAATCACGCATGACTCTGTGTACATGTCAATTACCAGCTTGACTAAAATTGATTATTGATAGCCCGGTAAGACTCAGCAGAAAATGCTATGAAAATGTCAAATATAGTCAACAGCATGAGCAGACACTCGACTGGTGAATCGATGACCCTATCAACGACTTTATTTGATTCCACCCTCCTAACCCACCCAAAAACCCATTGTTGTTCACTTCATCCAACAGTACTGTCGATGTCATGGTCCAAATCCGCCCTAAACTAGGTCTGATACTTGGGCGTTAGCAGCCAAGACTAGTTCTCGACTAGTGAATGGATGGCCATCTGACTCAATAAATGATTTTCGTTGATGTACCCCTCCATACCCACTTAAAAAAATATTGTTGTTCACTTCAACCAGCAGTGTTGTTGATGTCCTGGCCAAAATTTACCATTAACTACAGTAGGTCAGAGTTTCGCATAAGCAGTCAATGCTGATTCCGAACTGGTGAATCGACGATGCCTCATCTGACAATGTAACCGACTTTTCCTTGATGTAACCTTCCTAACCCACTTAAAAAATAGTGTAGTTCACGTATACCAACAGTGCTGATGATGTCCTGGTCCTAATACACCATTTACTAGGTCGGAGTTAAGCATAAGCAGTCAATGCTGTTTCTCAATTGGTTAATCAATGCCCCATCTGACACTATACATGTAAACTGCTTTCTTTGATGTCACCTTCCTAACCTACCCTAAAACCCATTGTCGTTCGCTTCAACCAACATTGCTCCAGATGTCCTGGCTACAAATTCACCCTATACTAGGTCAGAGACTTTGATCTATACTAGCGTCAGCAGTCAATACTGGTTGATTGAATTAGCTGGCCAACACATTAACTTGTGAAGCAAGAAAATGTGTAGTGTGCATTAGCTGGCAGGCATGTGATCAGTTCAGATGAATTGTGGGAGAGTTATGAGAAAAAAGTTCCTGTTGCATTTATAGATATTTGTATATATATATATATATATATATATATATATATATATATATATATATATATATATATATATATATATATATATATATATATATATATATATATATATATATATATATATTGTATATATATACAAGATATTTGTAAGGCAGCACGGACATGAGAAGTAATAGACATTCTGCTACCATGGAGGCACAGTTCAGGCATCAATTTGAAAATATGATGCAATAAGACAAGTGTGAGTCATAAAAATCCAATCGGTAACATCTTACTATGATGAGGCAGTATCGAAAAATTACTATAGAATAAAATACGATGGTAGTTTGTGATAACAAGGCCCAAAAACAAATGAAAAAAATTGTCCTGACCATTGACTCAATGATTAACATTGCTGAGGTGAAAGATCTGGACAGACGGAAGGTTAAAATTATTTTACCCTGTTTCATGCATGATGTGTATGTCCACATCCATATGAACATGAATTCATATGATCCCATGTCCATCAAGGACTATAGCTGATACAGTCCATGAAGAACTATAGATATGATTGTATCCCATGGATGATTATATATCGTAGAGTCCATGGATGATTAAATATCATACAGTGCATGAATGACTATAGATCATACAGTCCATAAATAACGATATATTGTACAGTCCATGGATGACTATACATCATACAGTCCATGGATGATTATATATCGTACAGTCCATGAATGGCTATAGATCGTACAGTCCATGAATGACTATAGATCGTACAGTCCATGAATGACTATAGATCGTACAGTCCATGAATGACTATAGATCGTACAGTCCATGAAAGACTATAGATCGTATAGTCCATGAATGACTATAGATCGTACAGTCCATGGATGACTATAGATCGTACAGTCCATGAATGACTATAGATCATACAGTCCACCAATGACTATAGATCGTACAGCCCATGAAAGACTATAGATCGTATAGTCCATGAATGACTATAGATCGTACAGTCCATGAATGACTATAGATCGTACAGTCCACCAATGACTATAGATCATACAGGCCATGAAAGACTATAGATCGTATAGTCCATGAATGACTATAGATCGTACAGTCCATGAATGACTATAGATCGTACAGTCCATGGATGACTATAGATCGTACAGTCCACCAATGACTATAGATTGTACAGTCCATGAAAGACTATAGATCGTATAGTCCATGAATGACTATAGATCGTACAGTCCATGAATGACTATAGATCGTACAGTCCATGGATGACTATAGATCATACAGTCCACCAATGACTATAGATTGTACAGTCCATGAAAGACTATAGATCGTATAGTCCATGAATGACTATAGATCGTACAGTCCATGAATGGCTATAGATCGTACAGTCCATGAATGACTATAGATCGTACAGTCCACCAATGACTATAGATTGTACAGTCCATGAAAGACTATAGATCGTATAGTCCATGAATGGCTATAGATCGTACAGCCCATAATGAAAGTCATGTACAAGAGTATAAGACCGCCCAGCAATCTTCATAACTTCCATACACTTAAACTCTGGGTCTTACAAAGCCCAATATAGTACGTGTCCCTATATTGTAACTAATCCATTCCAGAAGCGTTTACATCATAGGGAATTTACGTTATCAGAACAGTAAAATACATGTAAATTGCCTAATCCGCTCCAAATCCGTTCATACTCACCCCTTCGGCCAGATAAAAACAAAAAATTAAACTTAACTTTTTAATCTGTGGGCAGTACCGTAACTGCAGTATTATTGGTTTACTTTGCCAACTTTTTTCCATTTTCTGAACCATTTGACTGGTTTTATAGACCAGCATTGCGATAATTTTACATTAAGTTAATAGGAGACGCGCATCTTCGACGTCCGTGAACAACTATTTGTTTTTTTTTTCTGATCTGTAAAGTAAAACTAACAAAATATTTTTTACATCCATAATAAAGCCAAACAAAATATATTTTTACTATAAAAACAGTGGTGTCTACCTATTCATCGTTCATCTGTACCCAGGGGTCAAGGTTTGTATAAAAGATAACTTTCGACGATACTCTAACTCCTGACATTCAGATTGGTGGACCGACGATGCAATACCTGCACTAATCCATTGGCTTTACATATTTATGAACAACTGCGCAGCTAGCCTATTCTGTGTTTTGTCAACACATCTTACAACCTATCACGACGAACTAAAATGTCATGGAAGTTTTACGTATAATAAATACAATACATACGTCGCTTTCTCTCTCACAAGTGCGACGAAATATGTCACCATTCAAATCTTATTTAAAAACTTGCCCCAGCTAACACTTTACGTTATATATGGAATTTTTCACGTCGTACGAAGCAAGCATTTTGCCTAAACTTTTTACGATATTTGTATTCTACATTGTAGGAGGTATACATTATAGTATACTGTACTTTTATACCAGACTGTATATGATTACACAAAGAGGGAATAGAGCCTTTAGCAGAGCGGTTAGGCTAAAACATCTGCTAAAACTGCAGCATTAGGCTACTAGCTCCACTATACATATCTCAAAGCTTGCCAAGATTATTATACATAATTGTAAAGGCCCTTTGAGATAGAGGAGTAAGTGAGCTCAGTGTTTGTGTTCCCTCCGCCGCCTCATTAGGTTTATACAAAAGGTGAGCCACACTGAAAGCTAAACAAAGAAAGGGTGCGTCAACTCGTTCATCGATCAGCGTTTTGATAAAAGAGTAAAACTTGACCAGGCTACAATAGAACAGGTAATGAGAACCTGATTACATAAGACAGCAAGTTTGCTAATTCAATCAGTCAAATTATAGATTATAAATATCACAATTCGTAGTATCATTGTCTTTTTATGACTACTAGTTGGGTGACAGATCGCCAGGTGTAATAAGTATGCGCACAATAAATATTCAATGTAGAAAAGGTGGTTGAGTGGTGCAGTTGGTAGTGTGCCTGGCTAGGATACCAAATATCCCGGTTCAATTCCTGTGCGGTGCAATCATTTTTCCTAACGCTCTTAGCAAGGCTTCAGACAGACGGACGCGGTGCTTATTATAGTAAAGATTTATGCCAGAATCATATCGCTGAATAACTAGACACTTGAGACACTCAGAATTGTAACCTCGCTAGTAATTCCGATTAAAATAGATTTTGGCAAAGTTTAATTTTTTAGCGCTGCTAAAATGCTGTGGATTACAAAAAATCCCAAAAATAGAATCAGACCCACAGAATAGCCATATGAGTCAAAGTTTTGTGATAGCTACTCATGTTCGCTAGTTTTTGAAGTGCTATCTACACATTACTTGTGTCTTTTGGCATATTCTATTAGTAGTAGCATATTTTATATATTTAAAATGACAATTTTTTATAAACAAAAGATAGATGAATTGAACAGCCTTAAAGACTTAGTGTTATACACTGAAATGCTGGCCCTAAAACAGCTGCTTCATCAAGAAGTTAATCAAGAAAACACTGGCACACATGGTTAGTCTGAGTAGCTGCTAATCCGTCTGCAGGTTGCCGCTTTCCAAACATCATTGCCCTAAAATATCAGCCTGGGTAGCTATTGTGTTAGAAGCTAATCACACTTATGGGTAGTAAGTTACCCCTGTGGGGCAAGTGCAGGAAAACATGCTTATGAAGGTGCACCCTGAATGAATACTGATGTCATCAATTAGATATTGGAGATAAGGTAGGATAGGAGGAAACGAAGGAGCATCTAACACAGGCCATATTATTTGAGATTTACATGAGCTACAGAACGAAAATGTGACTTATTTTTAAGCAGTTTATAACCAACAGCTTGATTTAAAGTTGTTTTTAATGTTCAATTTTACAAAAATATGTGTTTCAAAATGCAAAGTGAAGATAGTATAGGCCTACTGTGTAAATTCTTTGTAAATTCCTGCAACACCATCGGACATGACAACAGATCGCCGTGGCAACTGCGTAACTGGTCATTAAAGCTAACAAAACATTTAATCCTACATTGAGTGTTTTACCAGGCTGGTCTGGCCACCCTTCATTCAATTCAGTGATAAGATTGAAAACAAAGAAATACCATTCTATCAAGTCTTCAGCATGCCTTCCACTGACTAGTACTAAAATAGGAAACTCATTTCTTGTGCATACAAGTAGAAACTAGATAGTTTCAACATCTGGTATGAAAATCTGTAGCATAGCACCTGCAAAACCTGTCACAAAACGTCCTGATAACATCAAGACACTCAAAAGTATTTTCCTTCTAAAATCTGTTTATTGGTTCACGTAAATAGTTAGAACAGAAAAATGAAGAGATTTGATTGATTGATTGATTGATAGTCGTTAAGCAGGTCTCAGGACATGCTTACAAAAAAGGAAGACTGATTCTTGGCAAGTCGTTCACAGAACAATATATTCAAATAAGTTTGGCCATACTCAAAAAATATGACTACTGATTTACAACTACAGCTTAAAGGTGAAAACCGTCGGATGTTAGTTACTTCACTCAACTTCACTTCAAGTACTGATAACCAGATAGACTTCCGACTTGAAGATGAACCGAAAAGCAAAATTTTATTAGAATCTATCAGTAAAATATCGGAACTTTTCTATCATTCGAGGTTGGTGTTGATATTTGAAGTGATCTGTCTGCCAGGATGTTTCAATATAGAATCGGTAAAACTTGATAGCAGTTGAAATGCGAAACGAAAAATGCGCCGAAATTACATCACTCGTTGTTATCATTGTATAGTTGATATCGGCTGTTGCATTCGAGTTGCAGTGGTACAAGTCTTTATTTTCTCGGTCTCTTTGCAACTATAAACGTCATATTCGCACTTTCGCTTTATCTGAGTGCTTTAATCGCGATCAGGTTTTATTGATTTCAATCTTGAAACATCCTGGAGAGCCAGATCTCCTCAAACATCAAAAACAATCGCAATAGTAAAATACCGATAATTTTTAATAAAATCGAATAAAATTTTGTATATGTTCATCTTTAACAAAGGATATTAATAACTTGTGAAATCCAAAATTGAAAAGCTCATGATGAGAATGTCTAGACACCAGCTATCAGCCAGTTTATAGAGCACTTGACAGGTATGATCAGTTACTTAGTGGCAGACAAGAAAGCCACAGATAACTCAGACAAGAGTTGTCTGAATAGCCCTAAATATGGCAATAAATAAATGATTCTGCCTTTTATCTAGACCACAAAGTTAAAATGTTGAGGTATAGTGAATGGATTCAACCAATTGGCTAGCTAGTATTACTACTAGTGTGTCAACTCAAACAGCCATCAGAGTTAGTCCTGAGTTTCAACATCAAACAAATTGACAAGAATGAGGCAAAGCATGTACATGATCATCAACAACAAAGGAGACTTTGACAAGCTTATCAGTTTCGTCTATGTAAAAGAAAGCGTCATCAAAATCGAAGAGAGTTTATGGCATGTTTCGCAAGTGCTTTACGCTTTGTATTCCTTGTTGTATAGAATGGCAATGACAGGTGACTGGCTGCGTTAGTAAGCATTGTAGAAATGCAATGTTTACCCTAAGTCAACCTTCATCTTTGAAGCAGTATGACGCCATTTGAAGTAATCAACACAGACAGGCATTTCATGCCTGTTCCTTTCCTTATGGTACTTGTAGTGATTCACTGTCCCATGGCCCGAACGATGCAGATCTGGAGTTTGCGCATGTTCCGTTACCGGGTGATGAGGGTTTTGATGAACATTTGCGTGTTGCGAATTAACGCAGGTGCTTTGATAAAAAAGAAACACATTTCTATGCCAGAGGTCATAATGATGCAATTGGGAGCTGTTCAAATCAAAATAAGAATGACTGAATTATGTAAAATATTTAAAATAGAATAGCTTGCACATTCATAAGTGTTGTTTCCATTTTTTTAATTCTTTTCGCAAGCAAGCTTGAAACATTCAGTAAAATTTTGCATGTAACAAAACTCGCTTGCCTTGCGGATTTCTGCTGCTTTTATCTTGCTGAACACCAACTTGTGGATTAACCACATCATGAAAACAGTGAATATATAAACAAGCACTAACATTTCCAATCATACTATTTTTTACTTGCAGTTAGTGGCATTAGAAAATTCAATAGCGAGATCACCTGATAGAATTGCACATTTAGATCAAAGCATTCTGGAGAATGAAAAAGACACTTCAGTTGTTGTCTAAGAGTAAGAATTAGCAAAGGATGAGCGGAATGTGGGAAGAATGTACCAGCATAGCCAGTATTCATATTAACCACACTAGTGTTATTGTAGATGGTGTTGATAAAGTAGTCAGCATGTCTGATAACAATGAGTCATGATGCCAGAAGACTAATTAGCCTGACAGCGTCCATAGGTGATTATTGTCAATAGGGGCTAAGCAAATGTCAGTCACTCACAGCAATCTAAGCCAGACACCTAGTCTTATTAGGCTGATGGAGGCATGCAGCCAAATTAAAATAGCTATCTGATGCGCACAAGCAAATGTAAGCTTCGAAACTTGACAGCACAGACATTTTTTGTTTGGTTCACCAGAAAAGTATCAAAACTTCTTTGGCATGCACAGTATTAAACCATTTCTGACTAAAAAGGAGGACTAGAACCAGTTATATAGAGATTGTAGCTTATAAAACAAAAAGGTAACTGAGATAAAAGAGTATATGCAGCAGATGCAATAAAATCCAAATATAGAGACACCATGAAAACTCATCAAACCAGAGAGAATCAGATCAAAAACAGATAGAAAATAGGCTACTTGTATCAAATGATATTTAATAACCTAGATAGTTGACATTAATATTTGTAAGTGGAACATTAACTCAATAGTTCGGCCAGTTTGCAATAACGACAAACAATAAGTATGAGAAGGTAAAAAAGAAACTGCGGAGGTGAAAGTGAAACTAAGACCAAGAAAGACTCACTTAAGATTACGAGAGCTTTAAAGCTCTCTACATCTAAGCATTCATCGTGTTCAATAGAATAGTTAAACTCAGGTCTTTACTTAAGCTGTAGAATTATATAATTACAGTAACACTACGAGAGCTACTTGAGTAACTTTAGCTACTGTGGTGTGGCAAAACTAGTTTGTTATACACCAACTTGTGAAAATAGCTATTACTAAAACTATGAGGCCGGCTTTTGGCCTGCGGAACAACTAAAATGAGAAAGTCATGCTGCCACACACAAAAAATACTGGGTAAAGTGTTTATGGAGGGTTAAACGCTATACCGTTTGAACAATAAAATGTTCAAAGCTCTAATAATTAAATCGAACACTCACTGCTGGTTTGCGCCACTTCTACTAGCCTGTGACATTTGGTACATTGCGAGCACTGTGTGCAAAACAGCAAACTCCAAATTAGCGTTCGGATAAGAAAAAAAGTTTCTTATCCGAAACATTCACATATAGCATCTCGCGTGGCGACCATGGAAAAACAAGCAGGTATAACAGTCACTGCAACTTACCACAAACTCTTAGCCAGCCTTGTATGCATTTTGGTCCACGCTGTGATACATATTTACCGTATCTCAAAGACATTTTCTACCTTATCAGTTCCATCTTATGCTGTTTCAAGTTCGCTACCCACGTAAAATGGAAATAAGTATTTTCCTCAGCTAGCGATTATTTTTTAGCAGCATCGACATATCACGCCGCAGAAACCCTCTTTGACTAGGTATCTGCAGAGTTGAGGACCGTTTACCAATAACGTATATTTTTATCATTATCAGCGGGAGCCATGAGATACCCGCATTACTTTGGTAGCCTCAGCTTTCTCAAATGAAAACAAGACAGCGTGCGTTATTCGTTTACTTTTTAGTCGCTGACAATTCCATTTTCGGCGATAGGCGATTACGCATTATGTTGTTGAGGAGTTATCTGCTCCTATCCAAAAAAAGGCAACTACGTACTCACAGCCGGGAAGCTTTATTGAAACAAAGCTTTATTGTGACACAAACATATAAAAATGACTGGAATGCAATTTTGGAGCTGAAGAGTTTATTTTTCTCAATTTTATTTTAGAGTTAGGGTAGATATCCTCTCTCTCTCTCCCTCCCTCCCCCCCTCCCTCCCTCTCTCTCTCCCTCTCTCCCTCTCTCCCTCTCTCCCTCTCTCCCTCTCTCCCTCTCTCCCTCTCTCCCTCTCTCCCTCTCTCCCTCTCTCCCTCTCTCCCTCTCTCCCTCTCACCCTCTCACCCTCTCACCCTCTCTCCCCCTCTCCCCCTCTCCCCCTTTCTTCCTCTCTCCCCCTCTCTCCCCCTCTCTCCCCCTCTCTCCCCTCTCTTTCTCCCCCCTCTCTCTCCCCCTCTCTCCCCCCTCTCTCCCCCCCCCCTCTCTCTCCCCCTCTCTCTCCCCCTCTCTCTCCCCCTCTCTTTTCCCCTCTCTCTTTCCCCCTCTCTTTCCCCCTCTCTCTCCCCCCTCTCTCTCCCCCTCTCTCTCCCCCTCTCTCTTCCCCTCTCTCTTTCCCCCCTCTCTTTCCCCCTTTCTCTCCCCCCTCTCTCTCTCTCTTCTTTCTCCTCAGTTTATAAGATTGACTTTGTTTTCACTTTTGGTTCTTAGTCGCCCTTTTTGGTCTGCTATCAGTGTCTTGATTTTAGTTTCGTACTTTAGCGCTTTCTATGGACCTATCACAAGCCTTATCATAAAATATTTTTTGTTATGTTTTTGTTGCAGTTCTTTGGTAATGATGTTGTTTTTAGTGTTTGCAGTTTTTTTATGTGTTCACAAAATGTTACTTCCTTTGTAGGTGCCCTGCCTTTCAATATCACGAATAAAATTAAAGTATATTTCTCAGCTTTGCAAAATTAGATCGGTGCTGACAATATAACTTTAAATGGTCCCTTTCACTTCTTGCCTGAGAGTTTACTACAATCAGATGGGCGTGTCTAATTGTAGCTCTTAGTCTCTTCTGTTGAATTAGATATCATTTGCATGGATGTGCCATTTTTATGAAATGTTTGTTCATGTTAAAATTGGAAGTCATCTTTCATATTCTTGTCTGTTTCATCTTCATTGGTTTATTTTTGCTTAGTGATCCGTGACATGTGCTGTTCAGGACATGACCTGACATGTGCTCCTCATGACATGACATGTGCTGTCCTCCAACATGCTGAAGCATAGACTGCTCATTCTCACTACCATTCCCTTTGCATGGCCGATATGCTCATTGTCTGTGTTTGGTTTTTCCCGTCAGTACTCCTAGTCAATAACTATCATTCAAGCCAATGATAAACATGGTAATGCATTTGACTCGTTCTCACTACTAAGATACCTAAACAGAAATATCCAAATTATCTTGTTATGGATGGGCTTTTAACTTCGTCACATAAGATAACCCTATTTGTATATAAACAGAATCTAAATACAATTATATAAAGCTTATAATGGTAAAACCAAAATAAATATAAAGTATAAATATTATAATTTGTAAAACCAAAACAAAAAGATAAAAATTAAACATTCCATTATGGTTTTTGACATGAGTTGTCATAGCTTGTTATGTCATAAATTATTTTTCTCATGTTTAAAATTGAAAGTATATAAAAAATTTGTTTTTGGTTTTATAGCTTTGCGTAATTGCAGCACTATTTACTGGTGTCTTCACGCAACAGATAAAAAAGTTTCGTACTCATAAAGTTGCCCCATCTGCGAGACAGAAGTAATTCTAATACAATAATTGATGGTCCTATTATATTCAGAGAATTTGTGCGCGATCTACAAATTTTTTATAGGACTTCAACAAGATTTGTCCCCTCTTGAAGACATGCCTTGCTCTGGCACTAATATCAGTTTATCTATTTGGCCATTCAGATAAGCGCTCCTTTGTGTCAATGTTGTGAATGTGAACCTCTAGTCAACCATGCTGCGCCGCTTGTCACTAGAGGCGATTATAGAGCCTTATGCAATTTTGCCCACGTGTCATCTATTTAACAACAGGTTGGCCTATATCAAGCTTTGGCATTGACTTTATTTAAAAACTGGTACTCCGCCCAAAATTGGCATAACCACATGAACAGAATAATTTTGTTAAAAGTTTACTTGCAACAAAGTTCACATTACAGTTATTTGGTATCAAAAGGCTCACCATGTCTTTCTCTGCTGTGTTGTAGGTACAAAACCTGTGGAAATGTGATTACAAGCTCTTGAAAGCTCAAAAATGAACAGATAATCACAGCCATCACGAAAACGCCGTAGTTTGGAATCGTTTTTTCAAAGCGGCTCAAATGGGACGTTAACTGTTTGTTTTTGAGCTTTTAAGAGCTTGTAATCACATTTCCACGTATTTGGCACCTGCAACGCAGCAGAGTGAGACATGGTGAATCTTTTGATATCAAATAACTGTAATGTGAACTTTGTTGCAAGTCAACCTTTAAGATTATGTAATCTTAACTATAGTAAGAACCATGTCCATCTGTCTGCCCAAAGCCATGCTTACAGGTTAGCAAAAAACATATCACTTAGGAATTGAACTTACATATTTAATTTGGCAGCAGTCACTTTACCAATTGCACCGATTGACCTCTTTGATGCAATAAGTATGTGTACAAGTCTTGTAATAATTGTACACATACTTATCATGCATGCTGATCTTTCATGGCGAATGGGACTAACAAAGTCCTAGTATTTACAATGTGAATCATACCAATTATGCGAGTCATGGAAACATAGTGTAAATGAGCATCTCCTGAAATATGGTTATTGAGTCGTCCATAAAACTTGTGTCTAAAACAAAAGGACACTTATTTAGTTCTCAACACAAGAATGGCAAATCCTCACCCATTTAGCGTGTCTGACTCGCTGACTCATAAATCATAGCAGCAAGAGTGGTAAGTCTTCTCCCAGAGTCTTAACGCTTCGTGAGGTTCCCTGACTGCTGAGTCTCTATGTTTACATCCCTTTTATATTCTTTTATTGGAGAATCTGGTTCTATTTGGTTTACTAAAAAAACTGAACCAATATTTGGTAAACTTAGATTGACTGATTTTATTCGCTTTGGTTGGAGCAGTCAAAATCTTGGGTAACCTATGGCAACTGCAAGCTTTTAGTATTGTTGCAGCCAGTTAATTTATATAGGTGTTTTTCTTTCACACTTTATTAGCTATCTCTGATTGAAAAAAAATTATTAGTTGTGTAATCTCCCTCTCACTTTCTCTCGCATCTTTTGCTCTCCCCTCTCTTTTTTTCTCTCCCTCCCTCTCTCCTTCTCCTTCTCTCTGTGATCTGTCCTTCTTCAAGATTTTTTTTGTGTCGTATGTAATGAAAAAAATCTTTTCAAGATAGAAGAAATTGTCGAATCATGTTTTTTCTGTCTTCTAAGAGCTTTCAATGATCAGCAAATTAACACATACGATGATTATTTGAGTGATAAAATAAGTGGGATAGCGCTTTGCGAATTGTGAAGTTTTAGGCTTCTAGAAGCAGGAGTGTGCGGATTGTTTAATGAAATGTGTTGAAATGGTTGTAACTATATTCTATTTGTTCATCTTCATTTGAATATTTAGTACTAGGAACACAGTAAAACCTGTAGTAAAAGCAGACTTGGCATGACCATATGCAGACTTAATGGAATGATTGTAAAACGCATAAAGTATAAGTGATAATAAATTAGTTTAGTTTAACTAAAATAAATAATAAATTGATATGCAATTATATAATGTTCATACTCAGTAGGTAATAAATTATAACAAGTCTTGTTAAGTATAACAATTTTACAACTTGATAAATTATAAAATATAATAAAAGCTGAATAATAATAAAGTACAAATTATCTTCTCTCAAATTATGTACAAATTATCTTTTCTTAAACAACCTGCAGTTTACTGATTACTAGTTTGGGTGTTCCAAAAAGCCAGCATAATGTACTTTTGAAAAGTCTCCCCCAAATACGGATCTTCAAATAAGGATTTCAAGATGTACTACATAACAACTTTGGAGCCTACATTGAAGGGGTTAAAAACTAGTGTCAATGCTAACTCAGAAACATTACGGCAACAATCTGACGTTCAGAATCACGAAACTTTAGGTACTTTTAATGATGGCCCATCTGCAATTTCAAGATGAATAGAATCTACATTTGTACCCATGATATTTTTAAACAAACCGACATTGAACCGACATTGAACCGACATCTCTTAAATCGACATTGGCTTGTAATTTTAATTGGTAGATATATGGCTCCCATCCATTCGCAAGGAATCTGCTATGTTGGATTCAGTGGTGTCTTCATTGTCTCCTTCATTGATTAAGTAACGTTTAGACAGTTGAAAGATTTCTTTCAGAATATTCCGGTCTCGTTTACTGGCAAATGTAAATTTACCTCCAATAATTTGAGAGTTTAAACCAAAGTGTGTAAACAGAGATCATATCAACTAACTATTTATCGTATCCTGTACAGCAAGTGTAAAGTTCTACTGTCTGTTAAGTTTCCTAATTTGATAGTGCACTGCAATATCTAGTCACCCTGCGTGATTCACTGCTCCTGCCCAGAGTGAATGCCAGTTGATCTGTTGATCTTGGGTGGTCTAATGGTCTTGTGTGGTCTGTCTGACTTGCCGTGCCTTATGTTTGATTAAGTGCCATTGTTTTTTCAGCCTTTGAGCCAACCACATGTAGCTTTTAAGCCTCATTTTTTGATGCTGATACTTTCTTTTATCTGTATTAAGTTCCATCATTACACCAATATCTATCGCATACACATATAATCAAGAATTAAACAGAAGGAGAATCACATACTATTTAGCAATCTCCTGGATGTGTTAAATATTAAATAAATTAAGGTAAATAAGGTAAATATTATATCTTTCATTTTATGTGTTTTATTTTATATGTTTCTAAATGGCTTTGCAGATGACTACCTGTATAATTAGCATACTTTCAATAACCTTTATCGACAATCGAGTTATTGTTTTATTGTAGTTCCATGGTGTTGACCAGCGTATATAATAAACTTTTAATAGAATATACGCTATGCCTCATCACCCGTATGTGACAAATATATAACTACGAACCAGGGGATTCGCTACAGCAAGCATGTATGAATGATAAATATCATGTTTTGCTACCTTGACTCATAGTTTCCTGCAAAATTGACTTACAGTATTGTTGGTTTTGCATTTGGAATTTTTAACGGAGGTTTTTAGTAACCGTAGGCCTACAACATACATCTAATTCTAATAAGCTTGTTGCATATGTCTGTTTTTTGCCCTTTGTTGATTTATCAGCAAATAGTGGATTTTAACTTGTCTGCCATACAAGCGTGGGCTGGTTAAGATATTTGCTTGTGTTTGCAGTGACAAAAGAAATGCAAGCAGAAGCTGACGTTATTAATGCTCCTTACTAAATGTAACAATTACTAATTGTTTATTTATCAGCAATTAATTGATTTTAAGCTGTCTGCCAAACAAGCGCGAGCTGGTTAAGATATTTGCTTGCGTTTGCAATGACAAAAGAGATGGAGGCAGAAGCTGACGTTATTAATGCTCCTTACTAAATGTAACAATTACTAATTGTTCATTTATCAGCAATGAATTGATTTTAACCTGTCTGTCATACAAGCGAGCTGGCTAAGATATTTGCTTGCGTTTGCAATGACAAAAGAGATGGAGGCAGAAGCTGACGTTATTAATTCTCCTTACTAAATGTAACAATTACTAATTGTTCATTTATCAGCAATTAATTGATTTTAACCTGTCTGTCATACAAGCGCGAGCTGGCTAAGATATTTGCTTGTGTTTGCAGTGACAAAAGATATGGAGGCAGAAACTGACGTTATTAATTCTCCTTACTAAATGTAACATAACAATGACTTAACGTTCGCGTAGCTGGAGCTTAGGCCATAACTGATCGGAAGATAGCTGACATATCTCTTCACACTTTAAGCGAGCTGTATCTAAATTGACATCAGGTAAGAGCCTTATCAATCAGTATCTTGAAAATAAGTAAACTGGAATATTGCAAGTAGAGAACAGGTAAAATTAATAAGTAATGAAAAATTAATAAGTGAAACACCCACACCTGCTTTTTTAGCAGATGAAAACTGTGGAAGGTTTATTTGAAACTATTTCTTATCCTACAAGAACTTTTGAACTTCTAGTTTATCTTCATCTTTATCTTGATTGCTGAGACATTATGACTGTATGCTTAACTGCATATTCATCAATCAGAATATCCAAGTACAAGTATATCTTATGGATTCATGTTAGTATAACAACCATTTTTATCTCATCGACAGATGTAGTAGCTGCTCCATCCTGAAATATATTTTTTTAATTTAGAATCATTTTATTTGCCTTTGAAGTTTGTGTTTGAGGTTTATGTGCCTGTGTCTCACAATAGTGACTGGGCTGATTTCAGACGTGTTGTCTGGAGGACAAGCTGACTAGGAGACAAGTTGCTTATACTTTATATGAACTGTATTACATCTGTTCAACTAAAACTTACAAGATAATCAAGATTTCTATTATTAACTTGTATATTTGTCACTATGTTTATATTAACTTAGTAGGTTTAAATAAATTGCTTAATAAAAGGTAAATCATTTTAATTATTTGAAATATATAAACTATTTATTTATATAAATTCTCTTTGATGGAAATCCTATTTTTATCAGAAACAGAAAAGCCATTTACTAAGATCCAGGAGAGAGTAAAAAATAAAATAATTGCAGTAATAAGAAGAATAATAATAATAAGAAAAATAATAAATAATAAGAATGCTTCAACTGTTAAAGAATATTGACTAAAAATACTTTAAAACATAAAGTTCAACTTTTATTGATCAACAGCCAGCAACGACCGGGACAGCTAGCAAGTTATTTAGATATTTCTGTTTTTTTGCACAAAGGCCGTAGTCCATTGAGGTTTTAAGGTCTATAATTATTTTAATGGGTGATTATTGATTTTATTTTGCTTCGTAAATGAAAGTTTGCAGATAAAATATTTGCTTTGCCAGTGATGCAATATAAGGGTAAGGACTAGGCTTGATAGTCTTGTTAGTTTTCAGGTAGGCAGTACTCTGGTTATACCCTCTAAGATTAGAGTTGATATATTTAGCGCTTCAATCTATAAACTAGCTGTATTTATTTTCACATCAGTTAGAAGCTTCTGATATTTTTGATTTTACTAGAGTTATTGAACTTGTACTCATTTTCATTAATGAATGTTCAAACATTATGTCTTTAGGTCTAACTGCATATCAGCCAATCAAAAGCAAGTATATCTTATGGTTTCTTGTTAGTATAACAACTAGCTGCTTCTGTTTAATTTCATCAACAAATATAGTAGCTGTTCCATCTTGAAAATTGTTTTTGTAGAAACAATTTATTTGTCAGTACCTCATACCAGGGCCACCGGATTGATTGCGGACAAATGATCTAGACTCTAGAGGATGATCTGTCTAGGAAACTAGGTAATTACAAGTTATTTTTCAATACTGCAAGATTGCCTAAACACTGAATGACATAATTTTCCACTGCTGTCAACCTAATTGCTTAATAGTTTATCATATTTTATATAAATGGTATCAGGACAGTTGTCCCGGAAACTTATAGGATAATCAAAATGTCCATCATTAACTTTTTTGTACATTTGCAACTAGATATTGTTTATCAAAATAGTTACATTTTTCACATTATTTACTTAATAAAATATAAATCATTATAATTATTTGAATTATAGAAATTATGTTTACTGAACACACTAGTTGCAGAAATGGGCACATGAGTTAACTTGCTTGCTTGAGTAAGCCTTATGGATCAATCACAAATGAATAGAATTGAACCAATTATTTGGCATATTTTCCTCACTGTGGTCTTGAATTGACTGGGTTCATATTACTAATAAAAATTGAATGGAATTGGCTCTTTACTGTCATCATAAAAAAATGGACTCAGCTTTCTATTTTCAATAAGAACCACTCGAGTCAAAATGCAATGATGCTTCCCTTTATTATTACTGCCTCTGCGATTGACAAAAAAACCATCATGAATAGTGATATGTTAAAGGTTGACTTGCAACAAAATTCGCATGACAGTTATTTGATATGAAAAGATTCACCATGTCTTACTCTGTTGTGTTGCAGGTGCAAAATATGTGGAAAGGTGATTACAAGCTCTTAAAAGCTAAAAAACGAACAGAAAATCGCAGCCCCACGGGACCGCCGTAGTTTGGTTTCCCTTTCCAAAATGGCTCAAATGTGATGTAGTTGTGAGAGATGGTTTCTGTTGACATTTTCATGCAACCTTATTCGTCGAAATATTTTCACAAATATACTTCACGCATTCCATAAAACTATGTCTATTGTTCTTACGCGTCAGTTTTATCGTCATCGTAATGCTGTCACTTTTAGCAGTGATATCTTATAACTTACCGTAAAAATTCATTAAACATTTTAACCTTACCTGTTGGTCACCTGTGATAATCGAAAAGTGCTGCAAAAATTATTTGCGAAGTATTGGGTCACATGATCAGATTACGACTTGCCAATTAGACCAGGCCAAAACAAAACTGTAAAGTAGCTAGCATCTATATTTGATACCGGGTCTTCTGTAAAACCCGGATTGTTTGTCATAAACTAGTACTACGATAAGTTTTATATTGAGCTTTATATTGGCCTTTCAATTCACGTGAGAACATACGTGACAAGACAATAACCGAATTTCGTGGTTACGTCATCGAAATAAAGAGATTCTAATCGACGGTGGCTTTTCGTTTTTGAGCTTTTAAGAGCTTGTAATCACATTTCCACATAATTGGCACTTACAACACAACAGAGTAAGGCATGGTGAATCTTTTGATGCCAAATAACTGTAATGTGAATTTTGTTGCAAGTCAACCTTTAAGTAAACCAATCTGCTATTTGGTGCATTCTTAAACGGAGCTATCAGTGCAGTACAATTTTGTTAGCCTCAAACGGTTTTACAATCCATGTATGCCGATATCACTGCGCAAATTTTATTAGTCAATAATATGTGCTACGCACAGTATTGTTTTCGTCATTCAAAAGAGTATATTAATATTTATTGTTTTATTTACTTTTTTAATTGTTATTTAATACCTTAGCTCTTTCTTTATGGCTTTCATAACTGCTCGCATAATATATCAGTCATTCTGACAAAAATATTTTAAAACAACTCGCCTTAGTAAATATACAAACACATTGATCACGGATCACAAAGTTTATATATTCATCTGTTACTGTGGCATTAAGTTTAAGATGCTGGGTCATCATTGAGCCAAAAAACAAACCAGTTAGTTTTTCCTTTACTCAGATATGACAACGTAAAATCACGGTTTCCAATTATTTTTATTGTCGGTTTAGAATGGATAAACAGTTGTAAACAACAACCTGAATGTATTTTTGCAAGTGTAACTCTTCAACGCTGTACCTAAGGTAATTCTGATGACTTTAATTTTATATTAAAGATTGTATATCTATCTGTGTTGGTCAAACTGCAAATATGATAACATTTTTTATGCAACTGGTTTCACTAAACTAAGAGAAATAACAAATCATTTTGTTTGTGTTTCAAATTCTTTCATTGATGTTTGAGTAGGATGTTTTTTCGGATTCCAAAAAACTTTAAAGATTTATGACAGATGAGAAAAAATCTCGCTTTTACTACAAAAATACTGAGTGTATGCCAGCAAAAGATTTTTGCCATGACTTAATTCCATCCGTACAAGCAATAGTATTGGTAGTGAAAGAATTGATATTGGCTACATAAACATTCAGTAGACTGAGCTAATGTGTGTAGCTAAGTTTTTGATTGTGGTTTATTTTTACTTCATATTTTGCTACGAGTTGATGTTTGGTAAGAATTAAGAGAGAGTTGGTTTTGTCTATTTGGCAAAATGAATAGAACTGATTCATTGAAGTTAAGGTAGCCAAGGAATTGAAAATTGAATTGTGGTGTTTTGCTGTGACTTTTGAATTGATGTGGTTTTGATTATTTTATGATGAGAATTAAATAGAGTCATTTCTCAAGCCTCAAAAGCATCTCTACTTAGTGGCAATAGAAACAGAAAAACTATTTACTAATAACTAATAAAAAGTAAAAACTATAACAACTATAGTAGGCCTAATAAAGGCTTCAACTGTTACAGAAGACAGAATGTTACTAACCATATAGGATAATATAAAGTTCAACTGTTAAATCATAATGAGCTGTAATGAATTCAAAATAGTAAATATTGACTAATAAAACTTAATACTTAAAACTTAACACCGTAAATATTAAAAAAAAGACTACAGATATTAAAAACTATAATAGCTACTGAATAAAAGTGACTACTACAGAAATAAAAAGCAATACTAACTATTAAATAGTAGAATTAGTACATACACACTAACTATTTCAGAATAGAAATATGAAATACTAAATACAAACTTTTGAGACAAACTTAAGACTGACTATTAAATAGTAGAATTAGTAAATATAAACTAACTATTTCAGAATTAAGGCATTAAATACTAAATACAAACTGTTGCAAAATATATATTACAATTATTACAAAAAAAGGAATGGAAATATAAAAATTTAGTGATTTATAACAAGATTTTTTTTATTATAAGAGCCATTTTTGTTCGTCTGTCTGAGTCTGCAGTAATGAAGTTCTGAGGAAAATCAATGTGAAAAAGTGCCAGTATTAATCCTAAAACTTCTACTCAACCACCTGTTCAAATGGGAGAATAACTGTGTGCATACTTATTATGCATGATGATTTCTTACAATGCATGGGACTTCCAAAGTACATTGATTGTACATACATTGGAGTTACATAAGTAATGGTAAGCATGGCTTTCAAATAGGAATAGAGAATTATCAATTAACAAAATTAATGAAGCGATTTTAAACTTTTCTCATCAATATACTTTCTATGGCGGCGTCCTTGATTGTCTGAGTGAATGACAAATAATTTGTTGGACCACTCAAATCTGTAATTGACAGTAAAATTTCGTTTCAGTGTAGTTATCTTATATTATTAAGACAGCAGCGTAGAGGCCGTGTGAGATAGTATCCTATAATTTTATTACCGATGTAGAGATATTGGCCACAGTAGTGTAATTAATTACTGTGGCCAATATGTGGCCACGATGTGTCATCTGTACTACTCAATGACGCATCGTGTTGACAAATATATTGGCTGATGAAAATTAATCTCAGTTTTCAAGAGCCAATTATGTCTCTGCTAGATTTCTATGCATCTTTATTTAAGTATAGTCACAATATTTATTACCTAATACAAATCATCTAAGATTTGTCGTTAAGTTTGGACAGCTGTTTGTGTTGCTGTATTTTGCTTGGAAACAACTACCTCTTGACGATGAAAAATCCAAGTACAAAAATACTCATGTTCATAACATACATTAACCTACAGAAAAAGAAAGTGAGGTATTTAATTACCAAAAGAATTATCTGAAACGTTTCATGAACACTTCTAAATGGTAAAAGTAGAAATCGTATAGCTGTAACATGAAAGAATATTTAACCACAAAAAAGATTAATTTGCTGTTTGTGTGAAAAGCTGTTGTCACCATCATTCAAGTCAATACTTAGACATAAATGGTTTAACAAATGAGAAAAACTTAGTCCGATATTTCAACTAGGCCAGGTAGTTTTCTTTCTATCTTCGTAGACAAACATGTTTGTTTTACGACAATATGTCGACAACGCTTTGCTGAGGCATGACTGATGCCTAGGCTACGTAAACAATGTAGTTTTTTGTTTTTGTAGTCAGTCCTTTTGACTAGCTTACCTTATTCCAATTATTATAGGCCATAACACTTTGTTGATGGTCCTTTGATCTTTCACTCGCTGTTATTAATTTTAATTTGCTTCCCATAATGCTTGTCTGCAAGTAATGCAAAAGTGTTGAGAATTGTATTACAAACATTTGTTGATAGTATGTAACAACACAACTGCTTAATGCTTCCATAGACTATAGTTCTTTAGAGAGCAATCTAAATGCCTCAAACATACATGTAGCTGACACTGAGAACTCGCATGCAGTTGTACATAACACACACATTAAGATTATTAATGCAACATCAGTTCTTATTGTGTTATTATACAATATGAACTGGTGTTAATATACCGTAAAACCTTCATTAGAACACTACCTTCGTGTGAAGAACACCACCTTTATTCAACTCATAAGCTTTGTGTTTTTTAAACTTTAAAAGCAACACTATCAAAGCAAATAATAACTGCATCCGTCTAATTTTAGAAAAACTAATGTTTTTCTAAAATTTGTAACTTGTTTAAGTAACTTTTTGTGAATTAGTAAACAAAGTACTAAAGTTACCTGGTTTCACTCGGTCTGATACTTCAACGTATATGAAAAATGGTTTAGTAAAATAGTGAAGTCAATGGCAACAATTTTGATCTGCCCAAGGGAGAGTGTAAAATATAAACACATTAGCATAATCTCGCCTATAAAAGGGTTAAATTTATTTTCCAACACTTGTGATGAGATATTTGAAAAATAAAGCACCGACCTTTATTTAAATGTTGCTTATATTTTGCACTCTCTTTCGGGCAAAGTGACATTAGCCTTTTTGTATGCAACAAATCGGCTAGCTTACCTCGAACTTGTCAAAAATATCTAAATAAATATACATCAGGAAACCAAGAAATATCTCTACCTGTTGATATCTATTGTTTTCAATCAAGGTGGCGCCCGGTTAGAGGTTTTACTGTGTATGAAAAATGAAAAGGAAAATATAGTGATAGTTAAGTCAGTGGAATGGTCTATATATAATATAGACCATTTAATATGATATTATATTATTCCATTCCATTTAATATGGAATATATATATATATACATGTATATATATGAAGTTTATTTAAAACTACAGGTTAAAATCATTACTACTAATAGTTTCATGCAATCGTGTTGCAATCTTCAGGTAGAATGACTAAAATGTATAATGTACAAGCGATAAAATTACTTAATAAAGCTGAGGGCTTAATACTATTGTGTGATATATATATTATAGTATACAGCAAATTATGTAGTCAAATTATGTTATTGAGCTAATTAGGTGTTTTCTGGCATGCCGGCATGTGGATATTAGCTCACTTCTAGTGTTAAGGCTGGCTAACTTCGGTTCGAATATGATGAAGTACTTTCCCCATAGACATAACTGGCAAGATTTTGTTGATGTGTTGTAAGACCGCGCTCTTTTGATGATCTTCCAGGTTATATTATAGCGAATGTGCTTGTCTTTTAAGTCCCATATGTATTTACTCAATTCTGTTTGTAGCCTTTTAGTAGGATATTTAAAAGATGTTTTGTGGTTGGCTAGTCTTGTTTTAAAAATTGTTTCGGTGAGGCCTACATACATTGTGTCTCTTGCCTATCGCGTTCTTCAGACTTGACGGTTGCCTGATATACTATGCAGTTTGAAAGGCATTCTCTATTTAGAGGGCAATTTTCCCGATTTTTGCAGTTGCATTTTCTGTCGATGTTGGTTGGTTGCGATACTGCACGAAACATCGAGCGCACTAAAAAAGAACTATGCGAAATCTTCCGTAAACACAGCTTACGTATCACCATCGAAGCAAATAAGAAAGTAGTAAACTTCTTAGACGTAACTTTGAATCTTAGCAACAACAGCTTCAAACCGTATAGTAAACCTAACAACACAACCGCATATGTACACAAAGACTCAAATCATCCACCATCAATCATAAGAAACATACCTGAATCCATCAACAATAGACTCACCAACATTTCTATATATATAGATATATATATATATATATATATCTATATCTATATATATTCTATATGTTCTATATATATATATATATATAGAACATATAGAATATATATAGAATACATATATATATAGAATACATATATATATATAGAATATATATATATGTATTCTGTATTGTTATATATGCATATATATAGAATATATATATATATATATATATATATATATATATATATATATATATATATATATATATATATATATATATATATACTCATGCTACAGACAGTACTGTTTCGGCTATTGAAGCCTCGTCAGTGCAGCTCAGAGCTTAGGCAAGGGACACAAATCCCATTACCAATGAGAGTTGACTTCCTGCCACGAAACAACTAAGTTGCTTCACAGACTTTAAGAAAGTCAATGTGCTGGCACCAGAGTGCTCAAATCACAAAAGTGATGAGCTTTGCACAAAGGCTAGTAGTGCCGCACCTCTCACAGAGCGCTCAACCAAACCGAAGTGAGGGAGCATAATACTCATGCTACAGAAAGTACTGTTTCGGCTATTGAAGCCTCATCAGTGCAGCTCAGAGCTTAGGCAAGGGACACAAATCCCATTACCAATGAGAGTTGACTTCCTGCCACGAAACAACTAAGTTGCTTCACAGACTTTAAAAAAGTCAATGTGCTGGCACCAGAGTGCTCAAATCACAAAAGTGATGAGCTTTGCACAAAGGCTAGTAGTGCCGCACCTCTCACAGAGCGCTCAACCAAACCGAAGTGAGGGAGCATAATACTCATGCTACAGACAGTACTGTTTCGGCTATTGAAGCCTCATCAGTGCAGCTCAGAGCTTAGGCAAGGGACACAAATCCCATTACCAATGAGAGTTGACTTCCTGCCACGAAACAACTAAGTTGCTTCACAGACTTTAAGAAAGTCAATGTGCTGGCACCAGAGTGCTCAAATCACAAAAGTGATGAGCTTTGCACAAAGGCTAGTAGTGCCGTACCTCTCACAGAGCGCTCAACCAAACCGAAGTGAGGGAGCATAATACTCATGCTACAGACAGTACTGTTTCGGCTATTGAAGCCTCATCAGTGCAGCTCAGAGCTTAGGCAAGGGACACAAATCCCATTACCAATGAGAGTTGACTTCCTGCCACGAAACAACTAAGTTGCTTCACAGACTTTAAGAAAGTCAATGTGCTGGCACCAGAGTGCTCAAATCACAAAAGTGATGAGCTTTGCATCATATATATATATATATATATATATATATATATATATATATATATATATATATATATATATATATATATATATATATATATATATATATATATATATACTCAAAATATGTAGGTTGGGAGGCCCCCTAATAAGAGGCCTTCGTATATATAAAAATTATTCAAAATGTGTATAGCAAATTGATAATAGGAGGCGGAACAATTTTGCCTCCTATCGTGGATATATTTTTAATTTCGTTAGAGGTAGTTTTGAACTTGGAGTTGTCTCCTTGTTGATTTGTGTCCAAAATTAATGAATTCTTTGGTAAAATTTGTTCACACTATAAAAGTTAAGTCTCCTTACACCAAAGTTTGCCATAAAATGCACAACTGATGGCTGCCAGCAGAGCTTTTATAGGCAGGTTTTTATCAGGCATGAAATCAAAGTGTTTTGGGATGTAAAAGAAAAACAAACCAATTATGAATTGAATTACCAAGAAGTGGTTTGTGAATATAAAACCACAAAACTGATGGTTTGATTTCGTTAATGGTAGTCTATCTTTCGAACTTGTCTGTAAATTGGCTACTTTTCCACAAAGTACAAAAATTCATAGCATTTTATTTATTGCACAACAAATATAGTTTGCAAATGTGGATGTTGGCTGACTGGTTATGGTCATGGCAAAAAGGGACTGAATGGTAGGTACTAGAACAGCTGGTTTACCTAACATTTTTATCCAAAAAGTTGTAAATGCATTAAAACCAACTAAATTAGTTTGTATTTTATTACCTCCCAAGGGTGCCAAAAATAAATAGCACACATCAATAAATTTATGCAAACATAGTATGATCATGCAGAACTACGCTAAAAAATTTGTCTTTGGTTATTAATGTTAATTAATCAACAACATATTCATACATAATTAAAAAAATATGATACAATAACAAATAAACTTAAAAGATAATTTCTACAAAAGTAGAAACACCATTATTCAAACACATACAAAATGTTCACAATGTGTTTTTATTATTTTGTATGATTCATCAGTGTCAGTTTATAAAACATAGTTATAACGTTTTTATTTTGAATTGTAAAATCAAGCTATGGAAATGTACAGTTATATACCTATGTACATATACGTATGTACATGTATATAATTTAAGTGCGCATGTAATAATCATAGGATATGGAATGTTCAACAATAGATAGAAGGTAAATTTTGATTTTACCCTGACATTCTAAATCACTGCAAAATAATTTTGATGAAAAAGTTGCTAATCTGATGCTTCTATGGAAGGAATCGTTTTTACAGGGGAGATAAATCCCAAAAAATCATTTTTATCAAATCTCTCATAGAAGTGGAAATGACAGCTACGGCACTTCTTCAGCTTTGAATTATCCATACAACAATTAGTCTAAATCACTGCATAAATTTTCACTGAAAAACGGTGCCAATGGAAATGCAAGATAAACTGCCATGGCGCACGGCCTATACTGCTTGAAAGTGTTAATCAACTTCTTAACAGGTGTTCAAAAAACTATGAACAGGCCATTAAGCAAGCCACTAATTAACAAGCTTACACTGTTCTGTCTACAATTGAACAAACATACTGTGAGAATCGCATGCAGCTAGTTTTGCGATGAAGGCAGCAAAACGCCAGTTATTTTGTCTTAGTTCATTGGCTACTACTACAATGATGCATCAATAGTTACAAAGAAGATATTTTCTTGCTTCTACTAGCATTTTATATTTATATAATTGTAAATAATAAAACATTGCCTTTTGCCAATAAAATGCTACCTTATCAAGCAGAGAGTGTTTAAGCGCATTACTTCATTTAATGAAGAACCAGTTCAGGCATTCTTTTTCTACCTATTTTAATAACAGCACATCAAACAGAACAGACACTGGTCAATCATTTTTATAGTATATGGAATTTTTGTCTGGGCCTCTGAAGCCAGGGTTAGAGATTTAGAAATCGTTGTTTTTATTGGTTTCAAATGTGTGGTATACAGCTTAAGAGTCGACTACCTTAACGCATGCAATAATGAGCTGCCTTCTATAAGGATAGAATAATCGTAAATATACTTATTCTCTGGACATTATCGACACACATGACCATTCTTCAAGATACAGCGGACTGACATGGGACTAGTAATAATAATAACAATAATAACTGTGAAGTATGAAGGCCGCATTCTGAAGAAATACACAATGACCAGAGTGAAGAAATTATACATATTTTAAATGAACTGATAACTAACAATGAAGAAGACATACAAATATAGAATTTAGAAAAAAACGGAAATTTGCTATGCTAGATAATATACACCGAAACTGATGAATGAAAAATAACAAATAAAAACAAGTAATCAGAGAGTACGGGGACACAAAAGTGGATGACAAGAAGAAGCCTTTAGAAAGAGGTAGATAGTCTAATAACAGCAGCACAAGACTAAGCACTGCAAACCAATGCCAGGAAAGCATGGATTGAGAAGAGTATGAATGATGTTAAATTCAGATTGTGTAAGACAAAGGATGTACTAGCCATATTGTAAATGAGTGCTCAAAAATTGCACAAACATAATACAACCATCGACATGATCAAGTGACTGCAGCAGGTTGCTGGACTTTCTGTGAGAAGCATCACATGCCACACACAGCATATTGGTATAACAATAGGGTAGAGCCAGTGTCTGAAAATGACAAAATGAAAGGTTTAGAACTAATCATAAAAGAAACAACATGGGTTTAGACTAGTTATATAACCATCCCAGGTGATGCAAGACTAAAAAAAAAATATTAAGAAGATATACAAAGGGCAAGATTTGAGCTTTGAAGGCTGGAGAATGTCCAAGCGAAAGTGTTATCTGTAGTAATTGGAGTGATTGAGACATTAATCACCTAGCTTCTCTCATATCTCTCTGAGGGCAGTGCTCAACAGTTTTTCAAACAACTTACAAAACAGTGCTGCTAGGAGCTAGTATTCTTATGAATACTGATGAATCTAAAATCAGTTAAAATAGTAGGATTTGCAGAAAGCACTTCTCCATAAGTTGTCAGAATTATCTTCTCTTTCCTTAGTTTACAAACAGGAGCCCTCTTTGTGTAATGGTCCATATCAGTGACTATACTCATATAGGTATACTTTATAGGAATATTTATGTCAGATTTTAAGGAAGACTCCTCAGTAGAAGGACTCGTTAAAGTCAAATTCCTCAAGCTAAGGCCTTGGCTCACCTACTACCAGCCACTTGGTTGTGAAGACAGTTTTTAGAATGATACTAAAAATATTAATAAAAACCGTGTCTGTCCATCTGTCTAAAGCTAAATATAAAGGTTAGGAAAAACATTGCACGGAGAATTGAACTCAAAATATTTGGCTGAGCAGCTGTGCACCCTAACGATGGCTCAGCTTAACCACCTTGCAGCTATGTGTAATAATTTTGCAAATTCAGCGTGCCAGACTGACAGGGTAGGCTACTAGTTTTCTGGTAATAAGAGCCCTAGACCTCCTTGGTTCCAAGCCATGGTTGGAGGTTTGGGATAAATATTGCGTAATAGGGAAGTCAAACCTACAACATGCAACCTGATTCCCAAGAATGCCGCTACCAGCTCGACCATTCAGCTTCAATTGGTTTAAATTGTTTGCCTAGGCATACTCACTATACTTTATTGACACATATGTTAGTGTAGGCTGCACTGGTATATATAAACAGTTTGGAAAAAATTGTTTGTTGATAATCTACTCATGACACACTTACATCTGCATAACATTACCATGGTTGACAGTTAGTTGTGAAGATAGCTTGCACATTACTTTCATAACAATATCGTTTACCAAAGATAAAGGGCAGATGTGCTTTGCTATTCTCAAGCAATTATCTGTGTCGCTGAAAAATGATACTACTGAATAAATGGGCTGTTTGCTTAGTTTGTGTGACAAGCATGCAAAATTTAATAAAATTTTCTGTAATAGGTTAAGACTGAAAAGTTGCAACGAAAAAATTATTTTTGAAAAATAAATTCCTGCTGTGATAATTTGCTGAGATATAGTTTTTAGAATTTGACCCATTCATGAAACATTACTGCCAGAGACAGTTAAAAGAAAAACACATGGATAATGAGAGCTTAGAAGATTAGGTCGTCACACTGACCAAGAACAATCCTAGCAATCTTGTACTATGGCTAGTAAATCAGCAAGGAGCAACAAAAATTTGTAAAAACTATTTAAAAAAACACTACCACTGATTAGTTTACACTCTCATCCATCTACAAATAGAACTGGTTGGAATTTGTATTGGGTGATGAAAAGGCTAATGAAAAGGCTGAGCTAATGAACTGCCTATACAAGCACCCAGGCATCTTGTTTGCAGCTTTTGCATATATGCAGGATGAGAAAACTTGTGCTCAGAGGCCACTTATGATGGATTGTCAAAGCTGCCATGATTTTTCGCAAGCTTTTTAAAAACGTGTGGTTCTCCTTGCTGTCTATTACACGTTAATATAACTCTCGCTGTGCTTCCCGAAATGTCAGCAATTCTTATATGGTTTAAACAGTAATTAAGATGCTTGTGACATTTTAGTCTCAATTTTTATACATAGTTCATTTGCTTTAATACCTTTAAGGCATTTTTACCTGTCAAGTATTTGAAGAGTTAATCAAAAAGTATTGAAGTTTTTTTATCATATGGAATTTTGCTGGTGGTTTTCGGAGTTCGGACAAGCAGGATATTTTAAGATTAAAGTTTGCGAAACTCAATTCCAGTTACAATGCTCACAAGAAAAGAAATGTGCCCAGACCTCAAAAATTACATCAATAGTCATGCTTGTTGTTTATCAAAATAGACATACTGTCTCATTATCAATGATTCCTCGTGTGTTCATACAGTAGTTAATGGAAAACAATGGGACTAATTCTAATCAACCTATATTTAAAAAGTTTGAAACAGCTATAGCAATGTATCTAAGTATAGGCCTATATTTTAATTTTAATTTAAACAACCATAAGCAAACACAAAATAAGATGTATGTCAATAAAGATGCATAACACTGCAACTTGGCTGCAATAGCCGATGGCATCACGGGAGGAAAAAACAGGAAGTGCAACGATTGACATAATTTTTGGAGAAATCTTTTTCTTCTGAGCCTTATAATTGCACTTAAATGTTAACAATTTTAATTTTGAAACATCCCAGCAACCAAATCACATAAAACCACATGCAGAAATTCAACAAATTGAAAAATGCCAATAGTTTTTTAAAACACTTTTTAAAATTTTATGTAATGGACCCTTTTAAAATATTTGTTTCAAAAAGTTTATGGAAATTATTTGCCAAATAATGACATCAAGATTAGTTATGCGTTATACTCAATAAATAGTAGGTAAAAGTTGCAACAATTTACATGTAGATGATATCAACATTTTAATATTTTCATGAAAAACGCTTTGATAACTTTAATTAGCTCGTGTCATACATTAAACTCTGCTACAGAAAGCTAAATCTGACAAAAAGTGATTATTTTTAACGTCTGTGAATTTTTTTGGTGGACTGCATCACAACTGTTGTGTCACACATGAGAGCACATCACATATTACTCAACATATATAAAAAAAGTCTGTTAGCTCAATTGTTTTTTAGGATATGATGCTACCTCGCAACGCTTGTAGGCATATACTGTTTTCTGTTGGTAGGGCTTTTACTGTTAAATATGTGGTTGTGTCAAATTTGAGTTGATCTTAAAAGAAAGCATTTTTTTCTTTATCAGTTGATATGTTGTTTGTTGTGTTAGGCAATCTCATTGCCAAGATATTTGAAGATTAAAATCGGAAAAATATGGTCGCCGTAAAAACGCTCAGGCCAAAAAAACATGCCCAGACTTGCCCAAAATGATGTCACAAGTGAATTTATCTGTCAATATATCTCGTATTCACATCGGCTATTTGCGATAAAAGTCTAGTCCTACGCGGCTCTATCGGCATATACTTTATTTTGTATTTGCTCATGCTGGTTAGAATAAAATTTTAAACCCTACTACAGATACATTATTATGAATGTTTCAAAGGCCTCAAACAACAAAAATTGAAAATTTGTCTTGCTCACTTTCTCTAAATGCTGTGTAAACATTTGAGTACCGACTACCAATTCTACCGGTCTACGGTAATTCTGTCAAGTTAACTGTATAATAAGGTCTTTGTATCAGCACACTTCCGCCGCTACCCACACTAACGATATACAGCCCGTGTCGTATAGGGACATGTCCCTATACGACACTGTATACAGCCTCCCAAAAGCCCCGCCCACATTATGTCCGTTGCCTATCCTTGGGGCGCGGCCGTATATCATTGCCAACACTGAAAACTAGTTTCTTACTACCTTTGAAAATAATATACATAGGGATAGAGTTTTAAGGATGAGAAGTCTGCTGCAAACTGGATTTGAACTCACATTCTCCAGTTCTGCGAACATCCATATACCGTATCCAATTCAATACAATATTCTGTAAATCATGTTTTGCATTATCGTCAACAATATAAGTCTATTATATAATTTTTACAAGCAAAATATTTTCATCCCGGCATAAAGCTTTTATTAAAAATATTCATCAATTCGTGGCCACTCACATAGTTTTAGCTGTTACAATAAGACAAATTCATTTACTGCAAGAAACTTAAACAAAACATGGTTTATACAGCACACATTCAAATCTCTCTTTTCCCTTTATGGCAGTTTCCATACTGACAAAGCTGCTTCGGATGGTGGGACGACATAAACATCCTGTAATCAGTAACACAAAGGCAATAAATATATGTCATTCATAAATATGTCATTCTAAAGCGTATCTACTGAAAGCTTTCAAATTCGGAGTTTGATAGATTGTGAGTGTAATTTTAAAAACGAATAAACGTTTAACAAAGGCACAAGTACGCCAAGCCAACGATTCGGAGCTTCGGTTCTGGAAATTAAAGATTTGCATTGATCAATCAATTTTCTTCACTTTCTACAAGTGAAAAGTGAACATCTAAAATCAAATCATAAATCTAATTTACTACATAAAACTGCCACAGAAAATTTGAAGCAAATGCAGCTAGGAGAACCAATAAAAAAACATAAAAAGATAATTAGTGATAGCAAAAATGTATAATTTTATTAATTAGTACATGTATTATTGAGTACTAAAATATTACCTTTAGTATATTCATCAATCTAAGCCATTGTATTGCTAGATGCTAAAGATTAAAAAGAAGCCATCAAAAATTCACTGCACATACGTATCTCGCAAGCGCAGGAAATTACATTTTAGCCTCAAACAGGGAAATATAATCTAAATGTAAACTCAACAAGAAACTCTATAGGAGAATCATAGTAAAAGATAAATTTATCTCCATTTTCCAATCTTCCTCCGTAGAACTTTTACTACCTGATGCCAAGAAAACTCACAGTCACCTTCGCATCAATTTTTACAATCATGTTGTTCGCCAATAAGTCGTGTCGATCGAGTAATTGATTAAAGTAATGATGTTAATTAATTTAGTAAATATCGATGTCCATGCGATTTAATAATAGAGTAAAATTCCTAAATTTGAGATCACAGCCAACGCGTCTTACGAGTGACAACATTTGTTACGACCTATATAAAAATTTTGCGCTGATGATTGACTAAGGAAGCTACCTCATATTTATCGCTCGTGGTTTCTTTTCGGATATATTGCTTGTGACGTCATGAAAGAAGCACCCGCTGGAACGTGAGCTTTTTAAAAGCGGGCCCCACTTAAATGCATATATCTCTGAACAGGGTTGGTCTAAAAAAACGAAAATAGCATCAAATTGTAGCTGATGTTTCAGCCTTTTATGGGTCTTAATTTAATCAAATCAAATTTTTTGACGCAACCACATCTTTAAAGCCTTTGTAAGATATATAGTTGGGGTCTGAAAAGTGAAAACATGACAAGCTACATCAAATTTACATACTTGAGCAGTAGCAACTGCTTTGCTTCAAGGAAAGCTTTTAGAAGTTAATCTCTTTTCAGCCTTTGAAGTTTTTTGTGACTCTGAGTTCGGAAAGAAAGTTTTTAGTTTACCAACGCTAGTTTGTTACTATGCTACATTGTTTTCATGATTGTTTATAAAAATAAAAAATCTCAGTGAGCCGCAGCACTACTAATGTAAACATTGTTTATAAACTAGCTGAATGCATTTACTTGCCTAGGCATTCTCATTGCGCAAAACTAAAGATTAAATTATCTCAAGGAGTATGAACATTGTTCAGAATTTTCTAACAACAGACTTTAAACTTACAGTGAAATGTTGATTATTTGCAACATTTTATTAATTTGCAGTTTTAATAATGTCTATTGAAACAATGCAACTTTTTGTGGTGTATACTTGTACTTTTAGATATAACACTAGACCCATTCAAACCAAGCTCTTGCTGATTAAACTCCGCTAAACAATTGCAATGCAATCAGACTGCTGATTTGTGTGAATGGTTCAGAGTTGTGATGCGTTAAATCTGTATTGTGTAATTGCAGCTCAGTAAGCAGTAATTTTCCACCGCATTACAACTTTACAAGGCAAAATGGACATTTTCTGTTACTTAAACCGTGTTCCTACTGTAAATTTCCTACTTTCATCCACTGCCTATTTACTTTCATGACTCATTACCTAAAACCCAGCAATTCATGCATAGTACTAATGCACATTCTTAAAAACTTGAAACTGCATGCGTACTGCAATTGTGAATTAGTATGAAAATGATACTGTGAACCAGCTGACACTACTGACTTTCTAAGCATCTGTACTGCATTGTACAAGATCGTTCAATACTATTGTTAGCACTACTGAACTTGTCTAGTAAGTCCCATATCATATTCCAGATTCCAATCATATAAGCTACAATATGCTAGTGGTGATCAACTTGTTTGCCTAATTACATGTACATTCAAATTTTAATACCATCCACATCTTGCAATTGTGTTGCAATTTTCAACACTATACTTGATTTTGGAATGATATTTCATGAAAATGTACTGTGCATGTATGTACAATCAACCCTAATGCAGAGGTTTTTATTGCTTGTAACACTACGAAATGTACCTTAGCAACACTTCCACTGTATCTAGCATTGCACACTGTGCAGAAGGTAATACTGTCACTGAATCAATACTCATTAGTATGCATTATAAAATACTTGTACAGCATGTATAGTGCATACTACCCATAGTAAAAGTTTGTAATGCAATTATCCTGACAGCATCATGACTGTGACACACTTACTAGTGCTACTGCACGGCTAATGCAAATATATAGATGTCTAGACTGGCAATTGTTGAAATTGCAATGAGTTTTATATACAAGCACAAGTGAGGGCAGTGCTCATTAATGAGTAGTTATGTTTTTTCATAATGGTGACAACCCTGACCATGGTTTTATGTCAACTGTTAATCCGCTTAATCTGCAAGAATAACGTAATCCCCTACCAAAGCTAAGTGATTAGAATAACATAAAAATGTTTTGTGACCTTGTCTTTAAACCTTGCAGTTACATGATATTGACATGTTGGTATGAAGTTTATTTTACTGGCTGATGGAAGAATTGGTAAAAGCAAGTGATGTTGTGTGGAAATAAAAGAAAAGAGCAATTATAATGACTCGAAAACTTAACAACTTTTAATAGCAAACCTTTTGTGAGATCAGGATATTTTGTGGCATCAAAGTTGCGGCATAGTATGCAGGATAGTCTGTTGACGTGCTTTAGACAACAGAGATTAAAAAAACCCGAGGTACATCGAGCCCAATTCTATACCTATCAAACATCATCAATCTGAAAAGAAATTTGTTTAGTGTTTCTAGCTTTTCCATAGCTCTATCTAATAAATATGAAAAAAATTAAATGAAACAGCAAGCAGTTGCAGTGAATAACTTTGTTATATATGCATAGGACATGATATGTTCTCATGATTGGCCTATGATTTACAGACTAGCTAGATAAAAGGGGTAGCGAGAGGGATTTTCTGTGTTATGAGTAAGTGGTTTAACATTACATAACCAGGCTTCATAATTGGTAGCTAAATGAAAGCAGTGGATGTCATTTGGAAACGACCTAGATACTGACATTTCAGTAGATGCTGTAATGCTGAGATAACATTTTACCAAATCTTTTACCTTGTATCAATGACAGTGACAATTTGCCACTACACTGTGTCATCATAGCGCAGTACCAAGTGATATTTCAGTGCAATCAAATCTTTTAATATGAGTAGGCTATTACTTTATAGGCTTTAACATATATGTAATAAATTTAAATACTTATATTATTTTTAGCCATTTCTTAAACATGTTTCTAGTAAAAATCAGCCCCAGACTTCTTTGTTTTCAAGGTGTAATAGATAATTACTTCAACAGATGTGTCATGACTATATAACGGGTACATTTTTATTAAATTCTAATGATCTTTCCAGTCTTTGAATGCTGGGATGAATAAGATGGAGAGCTGCTGCTGCTTCTGCGGCGATTGGTGTGGCTGAGACTAGGACTATTTTAGGCACCGAGATGTGCACTAATTCTGTTTAGTTTTACACATTCTCGGCTCATCTTGGTCTACTGTCCTCTCTAGATCTGGTCAGTAAAGCAGCAGTTGTTGTCCTGAGCAATGTGGCTTAACAAGCTTACCCTATTGGTGATAAAGTTTCTAAGTTTATAAAGTTTTTTTTTTAAGTTTCAAAGTCCACAATATTTTCAATTTTATTTTACCAAGACGAGCCACAGAAGGCAACAAGGCAATTTTTTCTCAATTATTTTGTGTATTTCATTTTAGCAAACTGTTGAACTTTTACACACACTAATATTTGTTACACTCACTGCCTATTTCTGATTTCATGTTTATTTTACAATTTATGACTAATTCTATTTACTTGAGCTGCCTCTAAAACATTTGCACCAATATGTTAGAAGTATTTGCAACTGTTTTATATCGATTTACATGTCATGTAGTTCACAATGCAGACTTCACATTGAGCCAGTTGGGTTAAATAGAGTCACATGAACCACAACTTCTCATCATTAAATCTAGCTCTCCATTATGGCTTGTTGCCCTAGATAGGGCATGTTGCTGCAATCACGTAATTAACTTCAAATTGACTGATTTGAAAAAAAATTTCATTGACGCTTAATGTTACAGTGTTTTTAAACTTCTCTCCTTGACAAGCGATTAGTCATGATGTAATTCGCATGCCGATAGCTTGTGAATTGTGTGCTGTTTTTAAGCATTGCAGAAAGCCCTAAGATCTTCAAATAAATCCCATAGGCATACCAGATAGCAGAGATTACAAGAAGGGGTTGGCAAGGCATTAAAATCACTGGTATGGTTCAAACTTGTATGTCCTAGAACATAATATACAATACAAAAATACTGTTTTTTTAAAATTGTGCTCATAATAATGCAGGCTTTCATCATTGCCTTTTAAACCAATCATTTGGCAAGTCTCTCCCAGCTATTGGTTTAAACATATACAGTATGTATATTGTCTATACATATTAGTGTACGTGCTGTAGCGTATAAATTAAAACCATCAAAAATGTACATGCCTGATAGTAAACTCTCTCTGTTATATTGAAATCATCAAAGAGTTACAATACTTTTTCTGCACAGGCTGAGGTAAGGCCTGCTTCAGACCTGCAGACAGCTGTGTAAACTCGGAGTTTTCATTATTACAACAGCCAAAAAATTAAACAAATTGTCTAGCTGCGTATGGGCATCAACCTAATTTAATTGTGCTGATAACCACATTTCTTTCTGTAGGACTTAATATCGCTTGCGTGAACTCGGAGTGCACTCGGGATCGCTAGCAAAACAGGTGCCGAAATTCATGTTGTAGATATCAAACCTAAGGCTTCAAATCTAACTCATTTAACTCATCTTATGTCAGCAACGCTTTTTAGTGCAAGTATTATCAATGGAGGACAACTGAACTGGCAGAAGATCTATGAGACTGCAAGTTTCTGATTTAGACCAACGTGAGTAGATAATACTGTATTTAAGAAATGAAACAGATAATGGAAGCAGCAGGTATGTGTGCTTTTGCTTTAGATTTTACTTTACCTTGAACTTTGGTGACTACATTGGGCTACAGGATTTGTTGTTGTTGCTCATCCAAAGTAACAAAAATATACGACTTTCAATGAAAGCTTGGATGACTGTAGCCTAACATTTGCTTCATACTCAAGTCAAGTCAAGCTCATACGTCAACCGATTTTCAGGAATCGAGAGTTGCGATCATTGGTAGACATTGGTAGATATGCATCACTGAATAATTTTCCATTGCTAGCTGGATGTCGGATGCATGCTTTATGTTATGTCCTTAAAATCCCAAATTTTTCCAACTTCTCAAAAATTCAAGTGATTCAAAGATCTATAACAAAAGTTTAATTAAAAATGGTTTACAGAAAGAGTTTTTAATTGAATTCTGAAAGAATATATAATCTATATTGTAATACTCATACAAAAATTAGTTCCGTACTATATGCTAATCAAAGCTACCGTTTCAAAGCAAAGGTTAGCAGTAGTTAACTTTTCGGTATAGAGATTCAAGACAAAAAAAATTCATGTAAAATAAACGTTTTATAATGCTAGAAGCCTAGAACTAAGTGTAGCATCAGCTTTGCTAGCAAAGCTTTGTGAAGCGTATTAAATACACATGGCATGAGGAAAATCTGTTGCTGCAGATATTTATATTATTGATTGATATAATTAATGTGGTTATGTAAACATTGACTGTAGCATATATTCTTTAAGGGAAAATGTATATTTTGCCATAAGCTTTGATTTTTTTTTGAAACATTTTTTGAAGATTGACTAACCAAACATGAAACAGGTACATTAAAAATAATTAAGCTTTTCGTATACCCATTATTATGCTAGTTCGCAACGAATTTGCGTGTAGCATCAGAAAACTCAACGACCAAAATTTGCTTGATATGTCTCCAGTATCTTGCGGGACATGTATTGCCTCCAGCTTGCTTAAAGCCTGGTTCCCATATACGTCGCAAAGCACCGGCGACACACCGCAGGCTATTAGCGATGAAATGGGAACGTATGCGCCGAGGACCGCCGAGGATCGCCGGTAGTTGCCGGCGGCATCGCAATAGTTTAGCGCTGTTCAAATTTCGCAAACGGCCGCAAGCAAAACCTTCCCGAAATGCACTGTACGGGTAAAGGTCACCATTATAAGAACGTCATAGCGAGCGAGCATTTTATTTGATTACGCAATTATGTTTACGATATTATTAACGATGTGGCTTTTATGTGAACATTAAACTGGCTGAGCACCGCAAGTGTTTTGCTGCGCGATATTACCGCCGGTGCTTTGCGACGTATATGGGAACCAGGCTTTAGCTTTCAGAGCCAGGCATAGAACCCAGTTCAAGCAATAAAGGTCATAAACTAGTAACAAGCATTAATTAAACATCCCTTTGTATATAGCTTAGTGTATGGCATTATGTAATCTCTACCTGTTGGCTGTTTAGCTCAGAGAAAGAGCTAATCTCATCAATCACTGTCAACAGGGTGTCAACAATCACTGTCTCTGTTGGCTGGCACTGGCTACATCCATTACTCATGTGTCTTTGTGTAACTTGTGATGTACTCTCTAACTTGGTCCACATAAATACATGCTAATAATCAAATGTCTTTTTTTCTTGTAGAGTGTGACATTGCGTTTCGTAATAATGCTATAATGCCTGGCTTGCTCTTGCTTGCAGGTATGCACTGACAAGATAAAACAATCTGACTTTTTTCCATTTTTTTCCAGGCTTTCATTTATATGGTCTCTAATTTAGACAACAACTGCGACGACTTAGCCTTTAGCTGTGCGCTTTTCTTGTTGTTTTGTTACCGTTACTTATGCCAACAGAAAATTTAATATTCACATTGTTTTATATAGTAATAATAATAGCAAAAACAATACAATTTAAAATAGTTTTTCTCTGTAATTACCAAAAATCATATTTAGCGACCAATATAGTTCTAGTCATAACATTGAAATGAATATTTACATGGTGTAGTATCCTGGTTAGCCTCTGAACCTTGAGTTAAATGTATTCTGTTTTTGTCTAATTTAAAATTTTTGAGCTATTGAGACATACACTGACCCCCCCTATAAAGATAAACCCTTTCTTTAACAATGATGATTTCAGCCAGCTTTCGATAACCTAACCAACAGACCTTACCCATCCTGCGCTGTGCTGTCCTTGTATTGTGGTTGGTTTTTGTTAGTGCAGAGTAGGTGAGAAGTAGGATACTTGAGCCAATAAAAGAGTTACATTTTTAATGTGAAATAACCAAGGTTTTTTTGCGTTGTATATATAATTTTGCATGCTCTTAAAGCTTGGTTAAGTGCATCCGTGAACATGGTTTTACTTTTGCTCTCTCAACTGCATTCAAATAATTTCATATAGTAAAGTCAATGGGCCATCTATCCTTGAAGAAAGATGCATGGGTCAGTATGGAGGATTCAGAGGCCACCACTTGAGGAAACTTGGGCATAAGGGCAAATTTCATGATCTTTGGCTATACATATAACTGAAAGCTTTTCATTTAATATCATATTACAGCACTACCCATAACATTATTTGACGTATAGATTTTTGCTGCTTTCTTTTTATAAAACTATGGTATTGGCTAAAAGCGTAAATTGAATGGGTTATGATAGAATTATACTTGGCCGCTTGACCCATCTATCCGTTTTTGCGCTCGCATTGCAGTAGATTAGTTGGGTCAACTGGTCCAACTATCCTCATCCTTAATGGCCCATGTATACCCAGCTTATAACTTTTGTAAAGTGCCATAACTCTCAAGTTATTTACAGATTAGTTTTAAATTTTGTCTCAAATTGGTTAAAAGATGTTTATTTATGTTGAAAACAAAAATTTGAGTAAACGTCATTTATTTGCTGCATGTTAAACCTGCTAGAATATTAAGTGAATTTACGAAACAGTACTGATGAAAGGTAACTTACCTCCATGCTTGACAGTTTCACTTTGACAGAAACTAAGATGGCAGCAGTGACCTATTTTTGGATTGGACCAAATTATACAAGCAATAGAAAACTAAAATAAAGTAAACAATTTCTAATAATGGGGTTACCTATGTATCCCCTGTTTCCATATATCCCACTTCTCCCCTAATATTTGTCCTGAGTAATTATACTCACTGGAAATGCGAGTTTATCTTCTCTCAATTTATGGCATTAGAAAATTTGAGTATTTTTATCATGTTTGCTAGAATTTTGACTTCTGTGATCGAGTTTGGCACATGAATTCTTGAAGCACAATGAATAATTGCTGGGATTAGTCACTTGAGAGATGAGCAATACTCAACAACTATGCCTGCTATGGACTAATGCATCTATGGAAATAATTATAATGGTATTTTAATATCACAATGACTATTCTGGTGTTATGGATTAAATTAGGCTGCTGAAATATAACACTGGATATCTAACATGTTTCAGTCAATGCTACTTGCTAAATTTAGTATGAGCAGGGTAGTGTTTTTAAAAGTTTACTCTCCATTCTTCGGATTTAAGATTCAATGTTTTTGTAGTTGTACCTGCAAAATGATAGAAAATGATTTTCACCTGTAATTACAATTTAAGTATATGGAACAGTACTTGAATTGTTCCATATACTTGAAGAAAGAGATAGAGATAAAGTTATAGTGACCAAAAAAGGTAATTGTCATGGTATGGCTAGATATGACAGGGTTGTTATTCACTGATGCCACATTCAAGGCAAGGCCAATGTTTTCACTGCGGTTTATCTAGTATTTTGCAATATTATCACAGACTCAATATGCACGCATTATGTGGCTCTCAGCGCTAATAAGAGTCAGGCTTGTAGGGCAGAGCTAGCTAGAAAGTGGCAAAACACACATGTGAATAATAAAACTTGATCGGAAACACTTACTAGAACCAACATCTTCGTACATACATAAAGCACTAAGCTGGGACAAGAACCCACCAGAGCGCGCAAGCCAATAATAGCTCCGTAGTCATAAAAGCTGAAGCAAGCGGTAGAAATGTCAAGTGATTTGCAGGAACTGATAATTGCAGGGCTTTGTGAAGCGTAGTATTAGATATGCATGACATGAGAAAAACTCTTTGTCGCGAATTTTCATTTTATTGATTTTATTGAATGATATTAATTCATTCGCACCCATCTAATTTTTAGGCGATTAGCCCCAGATACTGCTGATTTTCGGAAAGTTGCCGTAATTCAAGTTACTACTACAAAAAACAAACTTGAGATAATTTACTCATTCAAATTTCACAAGAACCAGCTAAATCTCCGTTTTCAAATTATATTATATTCATACAAACAACTCGTATTCCTTTTATGTAGATTCATGCATTAAAGAAGGTAGTTTTAGGAAATTTCCAATCTTCAAAAAATTGTCATTTGCTGAAACAAAGTTAGATTTGCACCATAGACATTGCAAAATATACTAAGTTTGACTGAAATTAGTTATTTATTACAGACAATACATAGTTATAAAGATTATTTCTACAGATGTAGTTAGTCACGAACACGAAAATCATGAAACTTCGAATTTTTCCCATCGAGAAACTTTGAATTTTTTCTTCAAACAAATGCATAGCAAATCTATATGCCAATATAACACGAATAAAACTTCATGAAAATGTTTCAAATAATAAAAATATGTTCAATAACTCTGTTCTTGACTTTTCAGGTATTATAGACAGTTCTCAGAACCAATCTGATCCTATCGAAACTGAAAGATAACGTTAGTCTGACTACAGATGGCAGCGTGAAGAATGCATTTTTATTCGAGCATAACGATTCAAATTGGCAAAATTGAAAGTTCATAGAAACTTTGAAACATTAAAAATAATGTTTTAATTTGATTTATGCAGTCTTTCAGTGTCTTACCACTTTTTAATCTGCATATTTACTGCTGGAGTTGAAAAAAGATTATCACAAACGATAAAATTTCAAGTCAGCATGATGATTTCCGGTTTTGGTAGATATTGAGATAGGCGTACTAAACTTGTTATAATTTTTGCCGGAGACGTCACATAAGCATATTTTAAAGTTTGTCTGATTGGCCAGAAATCTTTCTTTATAAAGAATCAAAAGTATTATTTTATAACTCAAAAATAATGATGCAAGGAGTTGGTAAATTTCAGACATGAGTTAACACGCGTTGAGTGCCTAGCAAGGTTATAAATACGCATGTTAACTTGCGTTAACTCGCGCATGAATGAGTTTATCTGGTTATGTAAACATTCACAGTATCAGATATTATTTGAGATAAAATGACTATTTTGACTTAGCCTTGCTTTTGTTTGTAAACATTTTGTTGAAGATTGGCTAACCCACCATGATACAGGTACATGCAAAATCGTGAAGCTTTTCGTATACACATTAATATGCTAGTTTGCAACGAATTTGCAGGTAGAATCAGAAAATTCAGTGACAAAAATTTGCAGGATAGTTTTCCAGTGTCTTGCAGGACATGTTTTGTCTCGAGCTAGCTTTAGCTTTCAGAGCCAAACATAGAACCCGTTCAAGAAATTAAGGTCTTGAACTAGTAAGAAGCATTATTTAAACACCCCTTTGTATATAGCCGAGTGTATGGCATTATGTAATCTCATACCTGTTGGCTGTTTAGTTCAGAGAAAGAGCTAATCTCATCAATCACTGCAAACCACATGCTGGCACTGGTTACACTCATTACTCATGTCTTTGTCTAACTTGTGATGTACTGTCTAACTTGCCTTGGCCAACATAAATGGATGCTAATCAGCAATTACCGTTTTTTCTTGTAGAGTCTGATATTGAGTTTCGTAATAATGCTACAATGCCTGGCTTGCTCTTGATTGCAGGTACATACTGACCAGATAAAACAATCTAACTTATTTCCATATTTTCTTTCCAAGTTTTCATTCATATGGTCTCTAGTTTAGACAACAACTGCCAAGACTTAGTCATTAGCTGTGCGCCTTTCTTGTTGTTTTTTTACTGTTACTTATGCCAACAAGAACTTTAAAATGGTATTGTTTCATATAACAATAATAACAACATAGAGTTACTACTTAGAATGGTTTTTCTCTGTTATTACAAAAAATCAAAATTCGCATTAAATATAGTTCTGGTGATAATATTAAAATGAGTATTTTTATGGTTTAGTGTCATGGTTAGCCTCTGAGCCTTGATTTCAATGTATTCTGGTTTTCCTAACTGGAAGATTTTAAGCTATTGAGACATTCACTCACCCTCCAATAAAAATAAACCCTGTCTTTAACTCTTTCGCTACCGTAAGCCGATATATCGGCTTTAGTGGTATTTCAAGTACAGGCCGTAAGTCTATATATCGGCGTTTCAATATGGTTTCACTTTTCTTTTAATTCGAAGCCTATATAATAGCTAGACCAATCAAATTTTGTCTCCAGTAAAACAACCTTGTTGCCAATCACTTGCTATCAATGTAAATCTTTTAGCTAAATATTGTCAACAAATCGCGGTGATAAATGTACTGACCGTAAAACGATATATCGGCTTATCAATAGAGTTTCACTTTTCTTTTAATTCGAAGCCTATATAATAGCTAGACCAATCAAATTTTGTCTCCAGTAAAACAACCTTGTTGCCAATCACTTGCTATCAATGTAAATCTTTTAGCTAAATATTGTCAACAAATCGCGGTGATAAATGTACTGACCGTAAAACGATATATCGGCTTATCAATAGAGTTTCACTTTTCTTTTCATTACAAAGCCTACACATTAGCTAGACCAATCAAAATTTGTCTCCAGTGAAACAATTGTGTTGCCAATCACGTGCACCTAAAAAATCTTTGTTTCCACTATTCCATTTCTAATTATTTTTCAAAACGGCGAAACCAGATCGTTATCATCATGGCAAGGAAAAACACACTGCGTTCGTTCAACACAAATAAAACGTTGGATATTGTACAAGAGTAAAAATCACCTTGTAATTATCTTGTAGAAAACTTTGTTTTGAATAGGATGCATTTTACAGTAAAATTATATCTGCTTTTATTCTCGAGATATTGCTTAATTACTAGCGGTATATCAGCTTTTCAAAAAATTGTTTCATTAATTTGGGCTGAATATTCATTCGGTAAGATTTTAATGTGGTAGTGAAAGAGTTAAAGGTTTACTTGCATCAAAATTTACATTACAGTTATTTAGTATGGAAAGATTAACCATGTCTTACTTCGTTGTGTTGTAGGTGGAAAATATTTTACTAACTATATTTTTCCAGTATATTTTGAGTCATGAAATGATGATGAGCGTGTGCTGGATGGATATGATCTGTAAATTTTTTTTACGAGTTTTTAAAATTGTACAAAAGTTTATAGTTTCAGCCCGAACAATGGTGAAATACCGTTTTTTTCTGTTTGATGACATCGGTGGTAGGTTTTTTACTGGTGTTTGATCAAATATCATTATACTATTCTTCGGATCGCTGAAAATATTGCCCAGGTTTACTGACACACATTGATAAGATCGGCAAGGATCAAAGCGATAAAACACGACATATCATCAAGTCATGAATTTTTTCAAGTTTGTATTTATATTTAACGACTATGGTATTATCTTATTGACATGGAATTACTTAATTTATTTGAAAATTTTAGCACTTTAACTACCAGAGGTGCGAGCTGTCTACTGACACAGGCTTGGGTAATATTTCATAACAAAGGCTAGTACAAAGCCATTTGTCCAGCTGCTTGCATTGAAAGCTGCTCATCCAAAACAGCTCATGTATTGCTTTCCATTTGGCAAGCACTTTAAGTATGCCTATATCCAATTTATCGGCATGTCCACCAACATATCAACTGGTCGTGGATCAGTAGTTTGTTATCTGTTTAGGCCTACGTAGTCATTAAAGTCCTCTTTCCTGAGAGATATTACAATGATGAACAGATCTCAAATGCCCGTCATTGGATGCGTACCCAACCTGATTTTCAAGGGCTGGTAGGTCATCTTTAACTAGTTCACTTAATAAGCTTTTTACTCAATGACCTCGCATAGACCTTTCAACACATTAGTTTCAACACTTGTTGCCATTTGTCTGTTGCTTTGAATTTCTTTGCATAAAGTGAACATTTTTGCGGTATAATTTTAATTTATTTTAGACTCGATCAATACCCCAAACTTTTTTTTTAACTTTTGATAAACGCGATAATAATACCTCAAAAAATACCATAACGCATCTATTTTGATGCAATAACACTCTATCTTTCAGTCCTACTCTCATCCTTCAATAAAAAAATGGCCCTCAATTTTTCAAACAATCGCCTTAACTGGTCTCAAATAGCAGTACCATTAAAATAGAGTTAGCATTCAAATATAGGTTTAACGGTAGCCCACTTTCAACATGTCTGCAAATACCAAATAAAAGGTGGTCAGAGGCCCAATGCATAAAGTGGTCATCAACTTTCTTACTTAATGTTACGTTACTAACATTTTACTTTTGTAGAAGTTGTTTGACCTGGAGAATGAAGATGAGCTCTCCACACCGAACTATAGTCCCTCGATCATGTCCTCATAGAACCAATCATATCGGTCTACAAGTTTTTAAAAAAGCTAAAGGGTGAGTTGATGAGCCCTTGTTTTTTTAGTCTTGATCTTCTGATGATTATAGTTGGCTCTGGAGACTGCAGTCATTAATTACATTGGGCAGTTGGCTAAACCAAAATACCATAGCTCTGGCAATCAAAAAAATAACTAAAACAATAGTTAGGATGCAAAATATTAATGTATGGAGTTGTATGTACAAATTATCAGTTTTTTATATTTATGTACAGTATTTCAACTATGTATAAATTTAGTATAAAGTTTATTAAAATATTAATTTTTAATATTAATATTTCAATGTTAATATAAAAATATTAACCATTTTTGCAAAGTTTGACTGAATTTTTTAATGAGTTTAATTTGAAACTCTTAGAATTTGGTTCACAGAATTGAAACGTTTTAAAACACAAGCAGGTTTGTACGTAGTCCATTAACTGAGAGCATACAACAGGCTGTGCAGTGCAGCTCGGCACAACGTACGTGTTTAGCCAATATCAATGTTCTATGGCTCTTACAAAATTTTCTGTACAAAAAACTTTTTTTTAGTGAGTAGCTGATTAATTGATCAATTGATTAATGGATTAATGGATTACTGATTGCTTCCTATTTTATTAGCAAAAGAGGCCGAGAACACGGCCGAGCTCACACTGCAACACACTTTTAGCTTTTTGTTCGCATCATTAGATGTAAAATTTTCTGTTGATTGATGTGTATATAAAAAATCTCATAGGCTGCGTGGTTCATAAATAGGGGCCATGCTAACCTGAGGGCACACTTCATTCATTGGTGAAAGTTAGGTCTTTAACAAAAGCCATTACATTTATGAGAATAGCAATTTGTATACCAAAATATGCTGTATTCTAATAAATAGTGTATTACGTTATTCTATATAGAACGATATGGTAATGATGCTACCATATCACTACCAGTCTCACTGGCTTTTTAGCTATAACTAAAAAACAACTTGTATTAACCGTTTTAGGCAACACTTTTGCTCACCTAAATTCTGGAGTTTTCTGTTCATGTAATAATATTATGTTTTCCAAACTATGATACAATTAAAAGTGCTTTTGTGAATCCTGGTCATCAAATGTTTTTAGCATTTTTTTATAACATCAAGTGGCAATTAAATTTTCCTATTTAATAATAATAGTTTATTGTGTTTTCCAAACTATGATACAATTAAAAGTGATATTGTGAATCCTGGTCATCAAATAGTTTTAGCAATTTTTTATAACATCAAGTGGCAATTCAAATTTTCTATTTTCCAGCAAGATCAATAATCTTTTAACCCATCTTAGCATTTTCAACATATTGAAGAGTGAAGTGATAATTTGTTCAAAAATCATGAACTTGTGGTATGACTCTTACTCTGTTTCTTACATCAAGCCTGCTTATAAACATGCTGTCAAAATGCAGTTGCATTTAAAGGTCGACTCGCAACAAAATTTACATTACAGTTATTTGGTATCAAAAGATTCACCATGTCTAACTCTGCTGGGTTGTAGGTGCAAAATATGTGGAAATGTGATTACAAGCTCTTAAAAGCTCAAAAACGAACAGTTAATCACAGCCACACGAGACCGCCGTAGTTTGGATTATCTTTCCAAAACGGCTCAATTGTGACGTAGTTGTGGTGGACAGTTTGTGTTTAAACTTTCATGCAACCATATTCGTCGAAATATTTTCACAAATATACTTCACGCATTCAATAAAACCAGGTCTATTGTTCTTACAGGTTTGTTTTATCGTCATTGTATTGCTGTCACTTTCAGCAGTGATATCTTATAACTTACCGTAAAAATTCATTTAATTTTTAACCTTACCTCGAAGGAGTACCTATCATTGTCTGATAATCAAGACGAGCCTGTTGGTCACCTGTGATAATTGAAAAGTGCTGCAAAACTATTTGCGAAGTATTGGGCCACATGATCAGATTACGACTTGACGATTAGATCAAGCCGAAACAAAACTGTAAAGTAGCGAGCATTTATATTTGATCCTGGGTCTTTGGTAAAACCCTAAGTGTTTTTCATAAACTAGTGCTACGATAAGTTTAATATTGAGCTTTTCATTGGCCTTTCAACTTACGTGAGAACATCATGTGACAAGACAATAACCAATCTGTCATGACCACGTCAGGGAAATAAACGGATTCCAATCTACAGCGGCTTTTCGTTTCTGAGCTTTTAAGAGCTTGTAATCACATTTCCCCATATTTGGCACCTACAAAACAACAGAGTAAGACATGGTGAATCTTTTGTTATTAAATTTTATTGCAAGTCAACCAATAAGTTTCTCTGATTGTTGGTGCAGAATTTGTAAAATGGTGATTACAAGCTCTTAAAAGCTAAAAAATGAACAGTTAGTCGCAGCCATCAGGAAAACATCGTAGGTTAGAATTCCTTTATTTTGATTACGTACTCAACTCAATGTAGTTATTGTTCTGACATGCAGTGTTATCACATAAAATTAAAAGCCAATCCCAGCCTCGGTATAAAGCATCTCGTAGCACTAGTTTATGACAAACACTTCGGGTTCTACCGGGAAGCTCTCATCAAATATACATGCTCAATTATAAATGCTCGCTACTTTACAATTTTTTTCAGCTTGGTGTAGTTTTTTTGTCGTAATCTGATCATGTGACCCATAATTCCTGTCAAAAAGCATGAGCAATTTCTGCAGAATCTTTTGACTATCGCAGGTGACCAACCTCCTCATGTCATCAGAGGATGGTATACATTCCTTCGAACTAAAGTTAAAAAATAAAATAATTTTTAGGCTAGGTTTTGAGATATCAGTGCTCGAAGTGGCAGCATTACAATGATCAGGAAATAGTCACCTAAGGACAATAGACATGATTTATTGAATACATGAGGTAAATTTTTAAAAATATTTCGACGATTGAGGTTGCACAAAAGTTTAAACAGAAGCCATCATTGCGCAACTTACATCCCACTTGAGCCGTTTCGTAAAGGGATTCCAACCTATGACGTTTTTGCGATGGCTGCGATTAACTGTTTGCTTTTGATCTTTTAAGATCTTGTGATCACTTTTCCACATATTTTGCACTTACAACACAGCAGAGTAAGATATGGTAAATGGTTTGAGACTAAATAACTGTAATGTAAGTTTTGTTGCAAGCTCACCAATAATTTACACATAAATTGTCTCAGATATTTTTTTAATCATTTAAGAATTAAATTAGCTATAATAATAATTAGCTCGATTATTATTAAAAACTTGGAAACCTCTGGTCCTGATTTTTTCTGAATTATACGCGTATGCAATATGATTTTCAAATACAGCAAAGCATGACGTAAAAGTAATACAAAGCAGATTTTACACTGATTGCTTCTGTTTTCTTTTGACGAAGCTGTTTCAGTGCGAATCAAATTGTTCAACTCCTGAGCTACTGTGAACCTAGTAGTACAGTAAAGATAGTTAAAGTGTTTTCGCATAACCAAGTGCTGCATGATGTGGCTTTGTCAAGCTTTTGTACGAATGGGTCGCAATCTCAGAAACCATGGTCAAGTCGCAAACCACGAAGTTTGAGTTATCCGACTATAAAGCTGCACTAATTGAAGAAGTAATACATTTTCTTTTAAATATACAGCTATTTCTATGACAACCAGCTACAATCTGTTTAGATTTTTAACTTCAGCATAATTTTCTGGATATAAATTCAGAAACCTAGATAAATATCACAACATCTTGATTTATATTGGTTGCTATGACATTTTGAAATGTAAACACAATTGTGCATTAGTTTTTGTTTCTCAAACTTCAACACTTGTTTTCTCGGAACTATGTTTTCGCATTAATGGTGAACATGCATTCAGTTTATTAACCATAAAACCTGCTGTAATTAAGGTAAAATCAAAAATTTTTTTGCAAAGTAACTGAGAACTCACTCCTTTTGCTAGTAGTGTAGATAACTCCCAATCTCAAACCACAGATTTAACCATTGTTTCTGAGATCATGACCCAAATTGTTAATTATTAGTGAGTAATTGACAAATTACTTTATTGTATATATACCTGAATGAAAGAAGCAATTGTTTGTATATGTTGAACCAATAAAAATATGTTTACAACCCAAGTGTAGTTTCGCTTTGCGAATACTTGTTTTATGACAATTTATTCTTAGAAATGACAGTCATGTCAGAAACATAACAGCCACAAATTTTTACTAGTTTTAGTTCTATGGACTGGGTAATTTTATTGAGTAATAGTGCTGATGAGAGTAATTATTTTTATCAGTAATAATATATTGTAAACTAATAATATTCATGAATCATCTGACTCGAGTTTTATGCTCACCTCACGGTAATTTCAAAATGAACGAAAAGTGTTCCCTCTCATTCTGCAACGCATTTTTGATAGTTTTCGCGGCATCAACTCACATATTATTATACTGATTAACTTGCTATAAAAATACTGTTAATAGATCATGTGGTTTAAAGTTATAACCATTTATACAGACTCATTTTAGAAGTTAGGTGTCACTGATTAATTATGTCGCAGTAAAGAAATTCCTTTAGTAGTAAAGGAGTTGACATTTTTTTGTTAAATACATCATGTAGTTACCACACTGTTTAGAACAGATGGTGCTAATGTAAAACTACAATAAAAATATGTCATCACTAACATAAATTTGCTACCAGTCTTAATTTTATATTATATATTTTATATAAGTTTCACAGTTTTTATTAAAGGATTTTAAATGTTCCCAGGACAAAATGAAGCAACTGCAACAGGCTTTTCATAGAAATGATTTTAAACTCTATCTTAGTATGATAGATATTTCTGTAACAAGTATTCATGTGGCTAATTGTGCCTAATACTTTCATACGCTTTTGACTAAGTCGAACAAATCTAGTATGTTTCACTCTTACCACCTGCCTCAAGTCGGTGCAAATGATCATCAAAAATTAGATTTTTCTGTGCTACTAAAAATGGCTCATTGAAGAAAATTTAGTTTGGTGAATACTCAAATATTGGTTAATTATTTGCCTTGCTAAAAACCGTAATAGACTCATCTGGATTACATGTACAACTTAGCTGCCTAGGTTGCTAACTCGTAGTTCCGTGGCTTGTTATCATTTTGCTTGTTAGGGAGTAATCTTTTAAAAAAAATGAACCCGCTTTTCTTTTGGAAACATACCATTCAAGCAGCAAATGTATGTCAGTGCTACTGAGCGTTATGCTGGTTAATATTCTCAGCTTTGGTAATCATTCTTAGTATTGAAAAAGTGTTGCTGCTTTTTGGTTTGTCTCTTTTTCCATATATATTTAACTATTATGTATGACCTTTTAGCCTCATGAAGCTGGTGCAGAGTTCTTACTAACCCTTTAGCGACCGCGGGCTTATGGCTGGAAATTCCCCAGCGCACCAGAGCATTCACTATGGCGATTTGAGCCTTCGATACCACTGCGTAAAAACCGCATCAACTTTCATCAAAATTGAGGTAGATACATAAATTAACATGCATAGGAATGCTGAGAAATTTCTCTACAAGCTGATTATTTTTTTATGTAGCTAGCTTGCATTTGCTTTCCTGCAAAAGTCTCAATTCGTTGAAGCGACGAGTTTTTTTATTTTTGTTGGTCATTTTCAATTATTTTTTATATTTGCTAAAAGCAATTTGCAATGTTGTATAAATAATTCCTGCATGGATTTATATGTTCACAACAATTTTCAAAAAAATTAGTCGTCCAAGAGCATTGAAAGTGGAGTTATGAGCTCCAATGTATAGCGGGAGCGCCACTGGAAATGCTCGAGACGCCTTGTCCATAAGCAGCGCAAGACAGTCACCCGACAAGGTTGCTCCAACTTTTGTGCAAATTGGCACAAAACTGCAAATAAATATGCATCTGGAAGCTGAGACATTTTCCTGCAGAATGAGATATTTTCCTCCACACAGCTTGCAAAAACTTTGCAGCTTGACATATATATATATGCAGCTAGGATTTTTTGCTCTGAGTTTTTATGCATTTCTTGAGACTAAATCTATGTAAAAATTTTGCATATGAAGTCATTGCACCGGTTCATGCGTGCTGCAGCAAAAGATTAACTGGTTGTGTGCAAGAAGAATTAAGTGGTGAGCCTATATTCACACATTTGGTGAAGCAGCGAAAGACAGGAAGCAACATTTATTATGAGCAGAAGCAGCAAATCATGGACTGCTAGATTGCAAAACAATATGAGAACTGAACTCTTTGATTAGACTGCTGCTCTGAAGATGGCAGTGTGCATCAAATACAGCACACCAATGCACAACTAACACAATAGATTAGCAAATTTATGTACAAAAGCTAGCAATACAAAGCAGTGGAGCATTTGCAGAAACAATAAAATACCATTTGTAAATAAATTTAGTTAGCATGGTAAAGATCAAAAATGACTTGCACAAATATATTCTACATGTGACTTCGCTGCCAGTACATTCAGCTTGCTCATCGACGATGTATACAGACAACTGATGCACATAGCCAGAGACAGCAACGGAAAGCAAATAACTTAATTCCAAATTTAGATCTGTTAGATGGAATATACTGTCTGAAGTTGAGCCATCCTTCCCATGCCAGCAAGCTTTCATCTACAGATACAAATTTATCAGAGAGAAAAACAGGATAGAACCAGTTGCATGTCATGGCAAAAACATTTTCTAACTTGAACAATTTATTGCCAGTAGGGTCTTCAAAATTGTCAATAAAGTGTAAGCTTGCTTCTAATTTTCTTTCAATTTTTAAATTGATTAAAAATCAGCGTAGATAATAAAGGAATGTCACAGTGGACCAGTAAGGCAGCATAGTAGGCTTTTTGAGAATACCTAAATGCAAAACTAAACAAACAACTCGCCAAATCTTTATCCGCAATGTTTTTGAAGGCCATATTTATTTGTTCCGTTCAAAATAATATTTATAATGGCCGATGTTTAAAAAGCTTTGAATAATAAAAAACACCTACCTGTTTAAGAATTCAAACTTATACTCCTGCCAGACTGTCAGCAAAATGTAATTATTTTGGTTTTAAATCAGCTCCTCTTTGATATCCGTCATTATTAGCCGTTTCAACGCCGGCCGTTCCAGTCTCACTTTCGCAATCCAATTCATTCTGTTGATTTTCTTTTTTACTTTTATCGTCTTCCTTACATTTTTCCGGTCTAAAATTCCCTTCTTCACTTTCAAACCAGTCGTTATCTTCCTGTAAACAAATCTTTTTAGCAGCGCTTCAAATATCGCATCCGTTCATGATGATCAGCTTTCCATAAAGACCGTTCAACTTCTAACAAAGTGTTCTTTTTGCAAATGCGTAGAAAGGAGTAATTATAGCCTCAAAACAGTAGTATGATATCTTTTAAAACTCCTTAAAATATTCATGAAAAATTTTAGTGCCGTTTTTAAAATAAATAAAGGAATTTAAAAAATACCTATAGAAGACTCAGATCTGATGGGCAATTACGGGTTTGGTGCGCTGAGGCTGCGCTCTCAGCCCATAAGATTTACGGGAACGGTGTGGAAAAGGTTAACAGTAATTTGGTTGAACGTCAGGTTCTGGTTATTATGTTTTACAAATTGGACTATGCCCTGTGAATAACTGCTTAATTTCAATTATGTACACAGCTCCTATTCGCCCTTGCATGTTTATAGTTGTTGTGTTCTTGCATTCCTGTTAGCTGTTCACCGGCGATACCACTTGTACAAACTGTAGGTTAGCATAGCGTCTGGGACAGGAACAGAAACTTGCAGTTAACACCCATGGTGACGAGCTCTAAACTTTACCTTAAAATAATATTTAGAAGCCAAGTCCAAATCAAGGTCAGACAACTGACAATCAATTTCATGACTTGGTGATCGCTTTTGAAATTTTGTTCACATTGTTTAAGTCATGCTCTTCTAATGCTTAAAGACTACACCGGTGAGGAATCTAAAAGCTGTGATTGAATGTCAGGGCTAGAATACCAAATACAGTTCTACTTGCTCAGTTTTTATTTTTTCTGCAGCAATCAATGAACTTGCAAACGATTAGCTGTAAACGTATGATGTAAACGTTTAATATAAATCGGAAAAGGTTCTATTAAAAAAAACTTGTTATTTCTATTTTGTTATGAATCATTGCAGAGTGTTGCCATAACATGTCCTGCATCCACCTTGATGCTAGCCAAGTTATCTACAGAACTGGCAATTTAAGGTTCCAACAGCTTAAATACATCTTTGGGATGTTTCTGGTCAGAAGAGAGTGGACACAAGAACTTAGTGAAGGTAAATCACGGTGTTTATAGACCAAAATATTGAGAAACGTAGAATGAGCCTTATTGAAAAAAAACAATTTTTTTTAGATGGATTTTATAATTATAGAGATAAAAAATCACTTCTAGTCTTAAAAATTCAATTATGTTATTTTTGGCAAATACATTTAACACTTTTGCTATCGCATTAATTTCTGACCAAACGAAATTAACTCAAACAAATTTTCAAAAAACTGATATACAGCTAGTATTTAAGTAATATCCCTAAAATCAAAACCTACCGCTTCACTGTAAAATGCATCTTTTTCAAAAAAATTCTACAAAATAACTATGAAACTGTTTAGTGAGTCCCAATCTCACAAATGTTCTGACGCTTTCTTTGCGTTGAATGAACGCTGTGTGTTTCTTTTTGCCATGACGATAATGATCTGGTTTTCCTGTTTTGATAATAAGTAGAAATGAAACTGATAAGCCAAAAATTATTCTATTGGTTGCGTGTGATTGGCAACCAAATTGTTTTGGTAGAGACAGAGTTTGATGTGTCTAGCTAATGTGTGTGCTCCGTAATGAAAAGAAAAGTGAAACCCTATTGATAAGCCAATACATTGACTTATGGTCTGTACTTATTTTACCTCGGAAGCCGTAACGTCAGCTTATGGTAGCGAAAGAGTTAATAATTTGCCCCATGCTATACCTTTTTTAACTTTGAATGGCTTTCATGTTGGTTAATAGATTGACTCGCATATTAGTATTACTTACAATCTGTTTGTGAGAAATCCAATTTTTGCTCAAAATCCCGTTCTGCTTGTCATAGCTATCTTTTGAAGTTATCCTTCATTTTTCGTGATACACAGGGACATTGGTTCTTTGTGAAAAGTGAAATTGCAAAATAAAAAGCAGTTTTTTTTCAAACAATATATACACATGGCTCAAAAATTTTTTGTCAAAACACTTGCATTTTTCTCTAAACATAATGTATTTGTTTCCTGTATGATAAATAAATTGAAGTTCTCTTGATTGACTGTTATGTCGTATTTCAATTTCAATCCCAGTATAGTAACTCAAAGAATGAACTTCAAGTGTATGGGCATAGTTTGGACTTTATCTGGTTGGAATATCTGTCCAGTAAATGCTCTTATAATCTATACATCTTATGACGGGAACTCCACCTAACATTAATAATTTATGTAAAGCTTTTGTTTGATGCAACATAAATACTTTCACATGAAGTAAAGTCTCAAGTTGGTGCAAATTCTCAAATTCAATGACGAGAATTTTATAGCTGGCCTTAAAAACATAGTTTACATTTTTGCCGAACTGGAGCAATAAGAGTATGTATAGGGTTCGCTATTACAGATTTTAGTACATTGTTAACTATTTTGCCACCGCAAGCCTATGTATCAGCTTATCAATAGGGTTTCACATTTCTTTTTATTACAAAGCCCACACATTAGCTAGACACATCAAATTATGCTTCCAATGAAACAACTTTGTTTGCAAGCAGGTGCAACCAATATAATTCGTTTGCAGTTCAACCATTCTAACATTTCGCAGTAATTTAAGTACAGACAGTAAGCCAGTGTATTGACGTTTCAATAGGGTTTCACTTTGCTTTTCATTACGAAACCTACACATTAGCTGGACTAATAAAATCTGGTCTCGCACGAAACCACCTTGTTGCTAGTCACATGCAACCAATATACATTATTTTGGTTCAACTATTCAATTTCCAATCATTTTTTTCAAAACGGCAAAACCAGATCGTTATCGCAAATAAAGCGTCAGAAAAATTGTGAGAGTGAGATTCACCAAACAATTCTAAGCTTACCTTGTAGAGAACATTTTTTTAAATAAGATACATTTTACAGTAGAATAATATTTGTTTTCATTCTTGAGTTATTGCTTAAATACTAGCGGTATATCGCTTTTTTTCCGAAAAACCGTTTGAATTAATTTGGGTAGGTTAATCGTTCGGTCAGAATTTTATGCAGTAGCAAAAGAGTTAAACTAGTTTGCCATTAAAAGATGTCAGTTGTGTCAAAAAATAGAAAAAATGACTAGCCTCTCATAAATTCACAAAAATTTGAAAGCTACCTATTGGTGCAAGCATTGGAGTATTGATATACTCAGCTGAATGTTATGAGCTCTAGTCTCATCAAAAGATATATTGGTCCTAACTTTATCCCGACGATGGATAAAGGAAAACTCAGACAGCCACTGCTTTCACCTTGTTAGTTGGCAACAACAAGTATCAATCAGTCTTTTGTTGCTTTTATTTACTTCACCTTCTTTTTTGTCTCCAAATTCATGTCTACTGCCTTTTAACCGGAAATTTTTTCAATTGTTTAATCGGTTGATATGAGCATTAAAGTTGAAATTTTAGCTGAGCTAGTAATTAATTCAGTTTTCTTGAATAGTGTTACAAAGACGAACTGTAACAAACAGGCGCAGTGGCACTTGCGTGCCAATGGCAGAGTAGCTTTATTATAGAAGCACAGGCCATAATCGTGTAAATCAAGGCTGAAAATCTGCTCCACTAGAAACTTCTGAGCTATTTAAAGGACTTTAAGAATGTCAGATTTTTGGAAATTTGTTTAAAGTGCTCGAGAGGGCAACTTCATATTTTTTGTCCCAGCATTGAACCTTTTTCACATAGATTACAATTTTTTGGAGAAAAGCCGTCTGCACAGCAATTGAAGGCTTATGTTGTTCTTTTGAGCTTAGGGCATACTATTTTAATGTTAATTGTGTTTTAGTTGTATCATGCGTATTTTGGAAGAAAACATTAAACCTAGAAAGAGTAATTAAAAATAGTCTAAAAAACATGCGAGTTATAAAAAAGCTTACTTATTTTTAATGATCCTAGCTTAGACAACTGAAAAAATTATTTCTGTAAGAAATGATATCTTGAAGAATATTTGTTAAAAAATTGTTTGCTTACAAAATTTGTTAGTTTGAACTTTGCTTAATTTTGCTGGACTTGATGGACGTACTATTTTAGTGTTAACCCTTTGGCAGGGAAACGACCAAAATGTCGTTTACCGGTTGCGTGGGGAAACAAACTTTATGTCGCTTTCGGTAGACGTTTATAAAACTGTTGCCTAGTAATGTTAAACAAATAATATGAACACTGGTAACATTTGAATATCATCAACAAGATATCGGTTCATGATTAGCAATATGAAACGATTATCTGAAAAGCATTGCTTTGTGTTAAAAGCTAAACAAATCACGCCTCCTTGGAAAAGAATAAAAGTTGGAAAAACCAGTCAACATCAGCTCAATTCTCAAAATAGTAAAATAAAATATTATTTGATTTTGCAATCGTTAGTGACTTTTTGTCTGAACAGAATAAAAATAATTCAAATGATAGAAGTGATGTAAACTTTTTAGATTTTTAATATGCTTAGAATATATACGGAAAACGATCGTTGTGGTGTCAAATGCCTTCCAACGCTAAGTCGGTTCCTAGGCATCTGCAATGTGAGATTTCAAAATTTGATTACTAGCCATTTGAGAAGAACTAAATAGTTTTAGTGTAATCAGTATTAATAATACAAATAAAATCCACATTGCTCGAAAAGCGTGCGTGAAGATCTCGTCTGTTTATGTTTGGCTCCAGTGTCACCTGCCTACAATAAATGATTTTAGTTTGCATAAAACCTGTTGTTATTCAATAAAAGCACTGACTCAACTTATGTTAGTTCTATTTCAGTTCATCAAAAATTGGTATATTTGCACTGACTCAAAGTACTTATTTTATATATTTAGCTCTTCATCTTAAGCTTTCTTAAATTGCAATTGAGGTCCGTAAAAGTCGACGATAATTTTTTGCGATAGATGTAAGAAATAGAGTAAGAGTCCTACCACAAGTTCATGATTTTTGAACAATTTATTACTTCACTCTTCAATAAGTTGAAAATGCTAAGACGGATTAAAAAAATTATTGATCTTGTTGGAAGAGAGGAAATTTGAATTGCCATTTGATGTTATAAAAAAGTGCTAAAACAATTGATGACCAGGATTCACAAGAGCACTTTTAATTGTATCATAGTTTGGAAAACATAATATTATTACAGGAGCAGACAACTCAAGAATTTAGAGTGTTGCCTAAAACGATTAATACAAATTGTTTTTTAGTTATAGCTAAAAAGCCAATGTGCCTGGTAGTGGTAGCATCATTACCATATCAATCTATATAGATCAACGTAATACACTTTTTATTAGAATACAACATATTTTGGTATACAAATCGCTATTCTCATAAATGTAATGGCTTTTGTTAAAGACCTAACTTTCACCAATGAATGAAGTGTGCCCTCAGGTTAGAATGGCCCCTATTTTTGAACCATCACCGCCTATGAGATTTTTATAAACATATCAATCAACAGAACTTTTTACATCTAATGATGCAAAGAAAAAGCTAAAAGTGTGTTGCAGTGGGAGCTCGGTCGTGTTCTCAGCTTTTTCCGCTAATAACATAGGAAGCAATCAGTAATCCATTTTCAAAAGTCTATTGATTACCCATTTCTGAAACCTTGGTAACTAGAAAGGTCTGACACGGCTGGTTAAGTAACCAGCCGTGTCAGACCTTTAAAGTTACCAAGGTTTTTTTACTACACTTGTAGTAAAAAACTAAATTGCGAGAACAAAAATATGTGCTCCCAAAAAACGTGAAATCCCAGGTCGGTGAGGGTTGTTAACATGTTTTCTATTGGTTCAATGCAGGTAGATGGTTCTTTTCTTTCAAATAAGTACACGTATGACAGGCTAATTAATCAGCTACTCAATAAAAATGTGTTCTGTACAAACATATTTGTAAGAGCCATAGAACATTGATCTTGGCTATACGCGTATGTTGTGCCGAGCTGCACTGCCTGTTGTATGTATATGTTGTTTCAGCCTGTTGCAAGTAAATGTGGTTTCTTTTTTAGATCAGCTGTCTCAATGAAGTTTTGCTTGGCTTTTAAATTGGCATCCCACTGTGTGGTCGTGTTTCAGTCAGTTTTTTTACCTCCGTGTTTCAGGTCGCAAGCAGAATTTTGCGATAGTAAAAGTACTTAGATGATACACCCCAAGATGCATTCAAAACAGTATTGTACAATAGCTTAGTGCTATAGACTACAACCCTATTCTGGTGTTTCAAACTATTGCCAGTTAGGAGTGTGGTAAGTAGCAGCTAAAGCTAAATGTCTTTATTATATAAAATACCTAAATACTGGCAAGGCAGAAGCGCATGGAAAACATGTAACTAGAGAAACTGTTCATAGCAAGATATCCCTTTTGCTGCCATATGCGCATTTATGCAAAGTGTATGGCCAACTGTCATATGCACACTATAGCAAATTTTCAAGCAGTCACATAGTAACTTAATTTTATTACTTGTTGATAACATAACCAACGACCTTTAGTACTTTTATAGTATTGACAGTGTCTAAATATTTTTCTATGAAAGTTGCATCAATTCGCAAGTCTGTTTTAAGTCTTTGTTTGAAAAATTTCAACTCGGAAACGCTCATCTTTTTTTCAACATTTGAACTATTTAGCGTTATTATGGCCTTCGCAAGTACCTCGCGACTTAAAAAACAAAGAATTACGTATGTTGATGAAATTGCAGCCAATTCAAAATCTGGCTTAGTAATTAGAAAGATAATGAAAGACGCAGCACTAACTCTGACGGTAATCTGCTAAGTTCTGACGAAAATAATAGTTTTGTAAGTGTAAGTAACATTGGAGATGATCATTTTAGTTTCATTGCGATCGCAGCTTTACATAGGTTTAGTAATGCACAAAGCATAAACATGTCGATTTGGTGCATAGCTCTGGTAACACGTTTGCAAAATAAAATGTTACAAAAATGTTTTAGAGTTTGAAGTTTAAAAAACCCGCGAACATACCATGAAGTAAAATCACGATCTTTCAGTAAAATGACTGACAGTAAGCCGATGCTTAATTGGTACATGGATGGCAGCAATAGGCATATCTAAACACACCAACCTTAGAGTGTTAAAGGCCAACTGAACAATAAGGGATTTTTATACAATTAAATAGTCAATCTGTGCATGAAAAAACATTGACTGTTAGACAGTTAATAATTTAATCAGCTCAAGAGTTGGACTAAACTTGGTTTGTACCAAAAATACCATGGCAGTCTAGAGTACGGTAAAATATTGTCAGTTGCAATAATTAAACATTCAATTATTGCAAACTATTGCAAGAAGGTCAATTAGCACAATTGTCATTGTGTCAGTCTAACGCGTTGAATCTTGCAAGTTTAAATCCTATGTGACACAATTTTTTTTCTGATTTCCAACTGTGGCTTTAGATGGACATATACTGTTCTCATAATAGTACAGGCTGAATGTGTACAATGTTGTTGATTTTTGTGCATTTTGCTTAGAAGGGAAAGTAACAGTACCGCTGTAATTGTTGGTTTGTAAAATAGAGCTTTTCTTAATCCAACTATTTATTACATATTATATTTCAATGATACCATTCTTAACTAAGATTTGGACAAAAAAGCATTAGCTTGAAATAAATCACTGATGATAATCATTGTTTTTAATTTTACTGAGCGAAATGATTTGTGTTAACCACAACATTAAACAAACTTTTTCAAAGAAAGGCTTATTGATTAAAGTTTTATTGTTAGGCGGAGCATCAGCATACTGAAAACTGCAATATCTTTAGGAGAAATGTAATTATGCAGTTTCAGTAGGAAGACATCCTCTGTGCCACACCTACATGTAGTAGTGCTGCCAAAGTAACCCGCTGCAAGAGCTTCCTTTTAAAGTTCGGGTCAATTTCCTAAGTATTTTGAAACAACGTGATGGAACACACTTTTTAGTAATTAATGTTAGAAAACCTCCTTGATATTTTGGGAAAGTCTGTAAAATGGGTAGTGTTCAAAATTCTCCTAATTTTCAACTATACAAGCGGGTTACTAAATGGTTTCTTTGCAGGAAGAGCAGCAACTCTACCCGTTGAAGCATAGTGGTCTAGAATGCCTGACCTTCAAACGACAGGTTGTTGTTCAATTTCCAAAAAGGCCTCCAGTGACAGGAAAGACATCCAAGCTTGAAGTTCTTTCTGCAACTGGGCGTGTCTGCAATCAGCAAAGTTCCCTTGCCAATTACTTTAGAGATGTCTTGCTAGAATATTATTGTAAAAAATTGTGCCTAGCCATTGGTTACACTAACCATAACATATTGCACTATACTCAACATGCAAGGGACTGCTCACACAAATCGCAGGACAATTATTGTAGCAGCAGTGTTTTGAAGCTCTAAAACTTTATTTGACAGAAATAAATCAGATAATCCACTTTTGTTGACAGAAGGTTTGATGCTATGCTTTGTAAATCTTTCAATTTTCAATATTTTGGTATTGCAACAACTGTTTGGGCTGCTTTTGATGGTTGGCTCCATTTTCACAAAAGACCTTTAGGTTCATACAAACTCATTGTTTGTAATAATATTGTCTTTGTCATCGTTGCACTCAATTAAACTATTTGTTTGACACGCCTATATTAAGCTTATAACATCTCTAAACTCCACTCCCTAAAGGGGCCGCTTATGAATTCATGTTTTTCTTTTGACTAAGAATGATATTTTGAAATGAAAGTGTTGACCAATGTTGATAAATGCGAGATGAATATCTATGTAATCTTCACAGTGTGTTCAAAGTTACTCCTTGGTTTCATCGAATGCTCCTATCGTAAATTTTTTTATAATTCAAAGGCCACCACATGCTATCTTTTCCAGTTTTGTCTGCTAGTAACAATGATTGGATTTGATGAACATGTTTTAGTAACGAAAGTGGTCACAGTTCATGTTTGAAACTTATGTTTTGATCATTTTAGCTCTGTGAATGTAACCGGCATATTCGCAGCATGCTTGGATATATGCGATGCTTTAATATATGATCACAAAGTGTATTTGTTTCTATGTGAAAACTATGATGATCTCGATACCAATCCAATCATTATTGCTACTTGTTTAAAACTAACAAAATGCTAGTTGTTGTGTTGCTTAACACGAACAAGCTATAAAGGGTGAAACAAAATTTTCATGTGGATAAACAATATGACAAATATTTGATCAAAGCACAAAAATATTTGCAAATAAGTCTTTTTTTAGCATTAGTTGACCAAAGTCCTGAAAACCGAATTAGTTGGCTTTTGCAACCTATTATTAAAACATTTTATCTTACAATCAAGGTTCATTGCAACTAAAATCCTTAAAATTAAATATCATATGGAATTTAGCTAAATTCATATAAAAAGAAGTAATGTAGACCTTGACACTAAGACTATCTAATGTTAGACATCAAAAACCTAATAAGAGTCCATGAAATTAAAGAGAAGATAATTGCTTGTGCAAAAGAGAAGACAACTCCAAATTTTATATAAAAAAATTCAATTTGTGCGCTACTGGGAGGCCCTCCAATTCATACTACAGAGCCTCCCAACCTGCAAAATTTTCCAAAATGTTGCATTCTCCGGCAAAATTTTTGCAAAATGCAAAATAGATATGTATGCGATCAGCATGACGAGTAGAGTTGTTTTAGCATGTTTTTAGCGATGCCTCCTATCAGAAGCCTCCTATTATCCAAAAGCCCTATATCGTGGATATATTTTCTAAAGTGGCCTCCTATTCACTACAATTTGACTATATATATATATATATATATATATATATATATATATATATATATATATATATATATATATATATATATATATATATATATATATATATATATATATATATATATATATATATACACTTATATATATATATATATACACTTATATATATATATATACACTTATATATATATAACTTTATATATATATAACTTTATATATATATATATACACATTTTATTCACATTTTTCATTTTAACCCTTGATAACGAGAAGCTCAATAAGACTAGTTACAACAATACAAACATTTGGTTAAAACTCAACTGTATGTTTCAGAGCGCCTAACAAAGAAGTGACAAAAAAGAAATGGATGATCTCTCATATGCTGAACAATTAACTCAGGAGTACAAAAAGAAAGCAGAGGAGTCTGGTTCTTGGAGGGACTATCTGCAGGTAAGTAGTCTTTATTTAACCATAATAGTTTACTAAATGTCATAATTCCCTTGTAATCTAATAAGATAAAACCATTTGATAATTTCAAGATAGTTTTAGTTTGTATTTGCAAAAAGCTTTAAATTATGATTTTAAAATTTTTGACCAAAAACCAAAAAATAAAACAAAGATATGTGACCTTGCTCCATACATTTAAAATATGTTCTGTAAATATGTATGTAAATTGCTCTAATACATGTAAAATGCAAAACGCTGCATAAATATTGATAAAACTGCATTCAGCAATTTCAAGCTGACTTTTATTTAATCCTTTCAAAATTTTAAACTTTCAAGTAATAATAACACATAGTAGCATTAAGGCAACATAACAACATAATGGGATTAAAAATGTGATTGCGTCAAACTTTAGTTGATTTTAACCAAAAGTATCAATTTTTTTCTATCAGTTGATATGTTGTTTGTTGTTTTAAGCGGTCTCATTGTCAGAATACTTGAAGATTAAAATCAACAAAAATTGATAGCGGTAAAAATGCTCAGAAAAAAAGATGTGCCCAGACTTCCCCAAGATGATGCATATAGTGAAACAGCCTGCCTCTATCTCTCGTAGTCACATCGACTATTTTGATAAAAGTCTAGTCCTACCCGGCTCTATTGGCATATATTATATTTTGTATTTGCACATGATTGCTACAAGAAAATGTTAAATCTAGCTACAGATATTTTATCATAAATGTTTCAAACGCCCCAAAAAATGATACTTAAATATTTGTCAAATTAGTTTCTTCTAAATGTTGTGTAAACACGTAAGTACCAACCACAATTCTGCCAGTCTAATTAGGTCGTCGAGCTAACTTATTTCAATGCGGCTTTTGTATCAGTGAAGTTCTCAGCTGTTACCCATCCCACAAACTAGTTACTAAATAAAATAAGCCGCATCTTTGAAAAGAATATGTTTGAAGATATGGCAAAACCAACTGCACCCTTTAAAAAGTCATGTATAGTTAACGTTATATAGTCATTATTGGTATCAGTTTGTAGAAAAACATTTACTGGTCACATTGATTAGTTGATTCAAGTACAAAAGAGATAGTTTTATGAGTTGACCGAAATAGTGAATGGAAAACAACATCCATTTCTTTGAAATCAATTAACCCACTGATTCTGGCAGAGGGTTAATAAAGCCGTTCTTGTACCTGGTTGGTGGATTGTGGGATCACTTGTCTTCACTTGGTAGTGTGGAGCATAGAATGTTTTGAGGTCTTAATATTTGGTCTGTTAGAATTGAGTCGAGCTACGCAAAAGTAACTGTCAATACAGCTCTGATTACACTTCGCACATCCATCTACCAAACAAGATTGAAGCACAGGTGGCAACGAGGTTATGATATATTCAATACATACTCTGCAAATCATGTGTTGAATTATCTTCAACATTATTATTTTCTTATATGACTTTTACAAATCAAAAATTTTTCATCTCAGCCAAAAGTTTTTATTTAAAACGTTCATCCAATTCGCGGCCATTCACATAGTTTCAGCTCATGTAATAGGACAAATTATTCTACTGCAGTAAACTCAAACAAAACATATCATGGTTTGTGCAGCACACATTTATGTCTCTCTTTTCTGTGTATGGCAGTTTTTACACAGCCACAACTACTCTGCTGATGGCGCCACATAAACATCCTGTAATCAACAAAACAAATGTAATAAATATATGTCATTCATAGATATTTCGCTCTAACGTATATCCACTGAAAGCTTTCAAATTGGGAGTTAGTTAGATTGTGAGGGTAAATTTTAAAAATGAATACGTGTTTAACAAAAGCATAAGTACGCCAAGCCAACAATTTGAAGCTTTGTTTGCGGGAGTTAATTAGTTAAAGTTAACTGCCAAAGAAAATTTGAAGCAAATATTATAGCTAGGTGGAACGATAAAAAACATTATGAAACAATGATTGGCGATAGCAAAAGTTATAATTTTATTAACTAGTAAATGTATCCATTAGCAGTAAAATTATTACCTTCAGTTTAGTATATATATATAGGAAACTCAAAGTTAAAGGTAAATTTACTTCTATTCTCTTATCTTCCTCTGCCGCGTAACGCTGCTGACGCCTGTCAACTCTAACCATAAGCTGCCTGTCACAATCTTTAACCACCTGATGCTCAAAAACCTCTGAGTCACCTTTCCCAGAACTGGAAGCATTGTTACAATTATGTTGTTTGGCAATAAAACGTGACGATGAAGCAATTCAGTAAATTAACGATGTCAATTAATTCAGTAAATAACATTGTCGATGCGCGATCTAGTAATTGAGTAAAAATCGCTGCGAATCGTTAACGACGAGAATCTTTGAAATCACAGACACTGCCTTTTACGAGCGATAGCATTTATCATGACCTGTGTAAAAATTTTGTGCTGATGATTGGCTGAAGAAGAGATATTATATTTATTGCTCATTGGCTCTTTTCACATGTATCACTATACACGTCACCAATAAAGCAATCGCTCGAATCTGAGCATTTTAAAACATGATCTCATGCAAAAGCTTATATATCTGGACAGGGTTAATCTGCAGAAAAAAAAGACATAAAATTGTAGGTGATGTTTTAGCCTTTTATTGGTCTTAATTTCATTTGATCGACCTTTTTGACGCAATCAGATCTTTAACCTCCTTATAACTTATGGGAAATACTGAGCTGCTGTCAGCTGGATTACTTCGCAGTACATTTAGTTGTGTTTTAACAGTGTTTATCGTATGTAATGTGCCAGTTCATTTTAACTTAGTGTTTGTGTTAAGGTAGGTACTACTTGCATTTGTTGTAACGGAAAAGGAGCTCTGTTTTTCGTTCCACTTCCTTCTATACAGCTCAATACTACCCAATATTACCTAACCCATTAGCTTGATCCACTTACCAACGACTGCCACGGCCACCAGCAACTGCTTTGACCTCAAACGCCCATATAGACTGAGCTCCACAAATCCCATCATACAACAAGCTCTTTTTTTGTTACAGCATAAATATAAATGAGCACCCACTTTAACTCCCCTTACTTGTGATGCTCGTTACCTGATGTTGTTAGGCATCTCTATATGCTGTGTCTCATATGTATCATAATGGTTTATTTTAACTTAATACATTTATTATAATAAAAGACAAAATTCTTGGTTAAAGAAACAGTAAATGATTAGCCTATGGTCATCCAATCAAGTTGATGTTTACAGATCTTTCTATGTTTTTCAATTGACCCATGACTGCTGCATAATTTTCCCATGAGCGTAACAAGTAAGGTAATAGGTTTCCGTCTTTTTACAAACTGTTGAGCTAATGGTTAAAATCGCAAGTAGTCACAATATAGTCTATTCACTCAGATATGGAGTCTATAGGCTCAATATATTTGGACCTAGATTATGTAATCATTCTATCAGTCAAAGTGTTAATATGAATGCTTCTATAAAATAAATACTTTCTTTTCGATTATATTTTTCTTTTATGGTAGCAAAGTGTTATTCATGAAAGATGCCTAGAAGTGTTAATTCTTCAAACTAGTCTTTATCTGGTACATGGTATTTACATAATGGTTTCTATCAAACGTATTGTCATATTAATCTTACTGTCAAAATGAAGGAATAGTTCAACAAATTTGTTTCCCCAGTCATTATTCTCTGTTAGTGATAGCAATACTAGCTAAATGCCTAGCGTTGCACAGGTACCAAAATGTTTTGCAGCACAAACTCATTCATATGTATACATGTAAATGAGTATATAAATATATATATATACTCTAATATATATATACATATATTAGAGTATATATATATACATGTATATATATATAAATATATATATATATATATATATCTTTTTTATAGTATCTACAATTAAATCTATAGATAATCTATTAATCTAATAATAATGTTTATATTCACTAGGCTCATGGACTAGCAAACTTCTGTGTCACAAAAGACCCCACTGATGAGAGAAAGAGATTGGTTTATGAAATAGAAAAAAGCTGGTACAACGGCAAACATCATCTTAGCTTCGAACAACATAAGAATGAAACAGAAAAGAGCAAAAAGAGTTTGGAAAGTTACAGGAAAAAAACCAAAAAAAAATTCGAGACTCTGAAACCCTTGGCTGATGAATTAAGCGTAGATGATATATTCAGTAAACAAAACATGAAAAAGGCAGAAACTTTTAATGAAAAATTGTTTGATGCCAGCCGGGAATGCAGCGATGGTCTTATTGCTGAATCAAAGAAGATTATTGAAGCTTCCCTCGAAAGCCTTCAGAAGGTTGAAAAAGAAGGTCCTCCCAAGTTTGCAGTGATTGGACTTGGCTCTATCGCAAAGGGTGAAGCAACTCCTTACTCTGATTTAGAATATGCATTCATTGTGGAGCGAAATTCAAGCTATTTTGAAAAACTCGCTGTTGAAACCTATTTTCGAATAGGAAATTTTCGTGAGACTCCTCTGAAGTGCTTCGATATTGCAGAGATAAAAAGCAACAAAAGCTCATTTTTCTCCAGCAACAAAACAGTTGGATTTAGAATCGATGGAATAACTAAAACATCAGGCAACATTCCGACAGGAAGTGGTCTGGAAGGATGTCCAAGACTCACATTCACAGTAGAAGAGTTGATGGCGCTTTATAAACAGGAAGCAGAGTCTGAATTTAACGACATATGTGGAGATAAGTCAGACATGCTCTCATCTACTGTTTTAATATACACCAATGAGAACAAATCTGGCAAATTACCGCTTTATGATGATTTTCTAGCAAAGAGAAAAACATACGAAAAAAGATGTAATCCTAAGGCTGATGAAAGACGACTGAAATCATTTCAAAAAGATATGAATAAGTTTGATTTTATCCCAGAGTTCGTTCAATTTAAGCCTCCTGACAATCTCAGTGTACAAGTAAAGACACATATTTTTAGATACCCGACTCTCTTGGCTAACAATTTGATGATGTGTCTAAATCTTCCTTCCAACTATTCGTGGAAAACATACTCCCTGCTGAAAGACAAGCGTACATTGTCTGCTACTAACTACAAGTATTTAAAAATTATACTTGCTCTCTCAATATACATTCGAGCTTCAGCTTACCTCACAGAGCAAACCCAGTCAGAAGTAATGCTATGTTATCTCGATCCATATTCTAAACTTAAAGATAAGTACGTAGTGCCTACTAATGTCTTTGTCATCCTTGGTTGTCTCCTCTATCCAATTAAACAAGACATCAAAAGTGGTGCAGCCAAATTGGAGACCAAAAATGGTATTGAAAACCTTTTACAAAAAATCGAAGTTCCTAAAAACAAAGAGCATCTTGTTACCAAAGCAGAAGTGTTTTACTTTGCAAGCTACTATGGTTATTCCAAAGATCTACTCAGCAAAGCTGCGGGAAGTTCAATAGAATCTACGAGTGCGACGGAAATACTTGAAAACTTGAAAAGTTTGACCAAATTTGCTGATGACAACAAGCTTACTGAGTTTTGTGCGTACCTTCTTTTTAGCTGTGAGAACTACGAGCGAGCGTTAGATTACTTTGAAAGGTTAATCCTCACGCCATCAAGAAAACGTCTTTGGCATCTTCTGTCTGCTTGCTGTCATCAAAAGATTTCTCAATATAAGGAGGCACAAAAACATATTACTTTGGTATGTTTAACTTGATACCAAGTATAAATAACCATATATTTCTAAGCACTAGAGCAAGTACCTTTCGATTTTATTCCATAACAGTAATAGGATGTTGACAAATAAGAAAATTTGCTTGTGATTTAACATGATCTCTACACAGTAATTACCTGAAATTTTTTGAATCCTCCTTTTGTCTTTGTGCTTGTTTAACTTGGTTTCTTTTTGTTTAATTTGTAAAATAATTTTTTGTTTCACAAATTTAAAATCCACCATGATGTCTATTTTTGTTTCTCCATTTGTTTGTGTTTATGGTTTAATATGCACTAAAAGCGTAAGCGTTAGAAGTTAGGCAGAGAAGTCGTAATATGTTGTGCGATTTACTTCTGTAAAAAAGTGCGTTGAGGTCGTTTGCTTAAAAAGCTCTCACATCACTGCATTAGCAATAACGCAAAATTTAATTAGGGCAAAAGAAACAGCAAAAGGCCTCTTTTTTAAGAATATTAATCAATCAGGGGGGGGGGGTTCGCTTTGGCTAAATTAGTTTTTATTAGGAAGCAAAATTATTGTTATGAAATAAAATCTTCCAAGTACTGCATATTCTGCAGCAATAAAACAGCTCCAATTTTATTTTTCATGAGCACTCAAAGCTGCGATGTAAGCTGCTGCAAGAGTAACTATTATTAAAAAGTAGTGAAATTTGCAACCCTAAAAACAATATTTTAAACGACACTGCAAACTTTACTTTTCAAAACTATAAAATTGCTTTTGTATAAAACTTGAATGTTTGTGAAACATGTTTACGTGTATGTTAAAGCCAAGTGAACTTCTAGTAGAATCGTTGCTGAGAGCATATAAGTAGTAGTTTATATTATTGGGTAAATAGTAAAAGAGGACATGTTGGATATGATGTAAGATATAGCAAAACACTTTGGCATAACTTGTCGCTATTTTATGTGATAGAATACAAGGATTGAAAGTAGACAGCTAAGTGGGCCATTGATCAATTCTGCTAATAATTTTAGCAAATTACTTAAAAAATCTAAACAATCACAATAATTCAGGCTTGTAAATTAAATATTTACATCGTACAAATTAAGCATACCACAAACAAAAATGATATAATTTATGTGCTATGATTACTTTGTAGGCTGAGGCTGAGCATGATGATGATTATGAAGCACAAAAACACAGAGATACGTTTGCAATGTACACCCAATTTGGTGCCCTTTATAGTTCTCGGGGTCTTGGCAAGAAAGCTCTTGACTACTTCGCAAAGTCTTTACAGATGATGATATCAGTGTACAATGAGATTGATATGGATGATGTAGCGGGGTTTTGTAGCGTTGGTAAAGATGCAAGACCTTTGTATGAGTTCAACTCATGTAGTCATCCTGGCATTGCCATTGGCTACATGAACATCGCTACTGCACACATGAGTTTGGGTGACTTTAGCCTAGCAGGTAAATATTACAAGAGTTCATTAGCTATGTTAAAAGTTGTATATGGAAGAGAATCTTGCCATCCTCACATTTCCGACTGCTACTATTGCTATGCTGGACTACACTGCTGTGAAGGTAACTCAAAGCAAGCATTGGAATTCTTCAAGAAATCATTAGACATGAGGAAAGATATGTATCAAGATAAAAATCATCATGAAATTGCACTTGGCTACCATGGAATGGCAGTTGCTCACTGGTCTTTGGGTGATTTGAAGCAATCGTTTAATGACAGTATTAAGTCAATGTCAATGATGATCACTTTGCATGGTAAGGATTCTAACCATCCTGATATTGCCTCATGCTACAGTACCAGTGCAAAAGTATTACATTCTTTGGGTATGTATAGCCAATCATTGAATACACATAAGAAGTCGCTAAAAATGTGGAAAGCTATATATGGAGAATATTTTGGCCGTCTAAAAATTGCCGACTGCTACAGTAACATTGGGAATGCACACAGCGCTTTGGGCGACTTTTCTGAATCTTTAAAATTTCACAAGGAGTCACTAGCTATGATGGAAGCCACATACGGAGAAGGGTCTAATCATCCAGACATTGCCAACTGCTACAGCAACATTGGTAATGCACACAGTGCTTTGGGAGACTTTCCTGAATCTTTAAAACTTTACAAGGAGTCACTAGCTATGATGGAAGTCACATATGGAGAAGGATCTAATCATCCATACATTGCCAACTGCTACAGCAACATTGGTAATGCACACAGCGCTTTGGGCAACTTTCCTGAATCTTTAAAACTTCACAAGGAGTCACTAGCTATGATGGAAGCCACATACGGAGAAGGATCTAATCATCCAAACCCAGCTGCTACAGCAATATTGGTAATGCACACAGCGCTTTGGGCAACTTTCCTGAATCTTTAAAATTTCACAAGAAGTCACTAGCCGTGATGGAAGCCACATACGGAGAAGGATTTAATCATCCAAACATTGCCAACTGCTACAACAATATTGGTAATGCACACAGCGCTTTGGGCAACTTTCCTGAATCTTTAAAAGTTCACAAGGAGTTACTAGCTATGATGGAAGCCACATACGGAGAAGGATTTAATCATCCAAACATTGCCAACTGCTACAACAATATTGGTGATGTACACAGCGCTTTGGGACACTTTCCTGAATCTTTAAAATTTCACAAGGAGTCACTAGCTAAATTCGAAGCCACACATGGAAAAGGATCTAAACATCCCCATATCGCTAGCTGCTACAACAACATTGGTAATGCACACTGCGCTTTAGGAAATTTTTCGGAATCATTGAACTTTTACGAGAAGTCAATAGCTATGAGAGAAGCAACATATAAAAAAGAATCAAATCATCCACATATTGCTGGCTGCTACAACAACATTGGCATTGCATACAGCGCCTTGGACAACTTTTCCGAATCATTGAAATATTTAGAGAAATCACTAGAGATGATGAAAACTGCATATGGAGCCAAATCAATTCATCCACACATTGCTGGCTGCTACAACAACATTGGTAATGCATACAGCTGCATTTACAGATCATCAGAAAACTGTGAGAATATGAGTCAGAATACAGCATTATCAATGATGAAAGCCATATATGGAGATGAATCTAACCATCCACATATTGCTGGTTGCTATGGTAACATGGCGAATGACTACCAGTGTTTGGGTAACTTTTCCAAATCCTCAGAATACCGTGAGATGGCAATATCAATGATGAAAGCCATATATGGAGAAGAATCTAACCATCCTCATATTGCTGGTTGCTACAGTAGTAAAAGAACTGCATATCAGATCACGGATTATTCTAGCCTAGCCTTGCAGTATTGAAGCCATTCTAAAAGTTATTTAAAAAATGATTTGAGTAACATTAGATGGCTCTGAGAAAGATCTTCAGCAGACTCTCTAATGTAGTAAACCTAAATTGACCAGAGCTTGAGAAGAGATCCAATAGAATAAAACACTAAGTGAATGGCTGCGAAGTTACGAGCCTTCTCTGTATGGTGAGCTTGTGTGTGACACGTGTAATATGCAAAATGGACCGCAATCAAAATACTGCCTATATCTAATTATTGCAACAGACAAGAATACTCTATTCATGCTTTTGCATTATGACTGATAAACGCTAGTTATGAAAAGGGATATGACCATTACAGTTGAAATCTATAGAAATGTTGAAAAGATTTCTGTTTGAACAATAAAAGTTTGTCATATAAAGTTGGTGATGACAAATGACTATGGTAGAAAGAATTTTATTTTATTGTTTTTATTATTTACTTCATTTTTGTTTGTTAATTTCTTTGTACGTAATTATTCATATTTACTGCGTATTTTTATATTTTAACATTTTGTATTTTGTGTATTTATTGAAGATTAATATTTGTATGAATATAACATGACTTTCATGGTGGGTGACAGGTTATCACTGATTATCTGATGTCTTTTCTGCAAAAGAAACTAATTAGAATTATAAACCTTAGTTTAAAAGCCGTAATATTTTTGTAGCCGATCTAATGTCAAGATTCATGCAATCAGACATTTTGGCCAAAAAATTGTTAAGTTTGTAAAGAAAATGGAGCTAAATGACTTTTTGGTAAAGTACTACTAGCTCCTGCACATATTGGAGACATATGAGGGGAGTTTTTATTTCTAGTACACTAAACCATAATCAAGCAGAACAACATATTTTTAATTGCTTAATTCAACATGAACAAAATAAAAAAAAACGTCGTCGACACAACAGCCCAAAAAATACACGCAGGGCTTTTTAACCAATTACTGTATTGACTGTATTTATTTCAAGCCAGAAATCAAAAGAATTGTGTGGGCCACACATTTGAGGTAATAAAACAAAAGGCCGCAAATCTAAGCATGTTGCAGCTCATTTAAATACAGTGAGACACTCTTTTGGATTCTTGAAGGGCTGTAAAAGTTTTTGTTCAAAGATGTTCAAAGCTAGCAGCAAATACAGCGATTGTCATTACAGTGAACCAAAACAAATTCTTGAAGCTTCCGTCAAAAGCTGGCAACAGAAGTTCCTACAAAATTTTCAATAGTTGGAATTGGCTCTGTCACAAATGGAAAAGGAACTCTTACTATAATTGAAATATAGATTGAAGCAAGTATGAGGCGGCCAAATTCTACTCTTCACAATAAAAGAAAATATTATAGTTTTTGCCTTGGCTGAAGTACATAATCACAATGTCAGAAACGATTAATTGACAATAAACAAGCGATCATCTTCAAAAACTATAGTCGCAAAGCTTTGACTATTTTAATGGTTTCGCGTTCACAGTTAGATTCTACGTAAATTTAGAAAATTTGTATGTTTTGTAAGTATGAACCAATAAACAATGCACTATTAACCAACCACTCAAAAACTGCAAGAAAACCATAAAATTATGAAGGCATAATGAGTTGTAACAGTCTCTACTGCAGTGGGAGTGTTTAAAGGAGTCTAAAGTGACTTACTCAATTTGGTGCAGTGACATTTTGCATATTGTCTAATTTTATTTCAAAAAGTACATGAAATTATTGCAAAGAACCCAATGTGAACTCTTTAGTGCTCCACAATGAACCAACCTCTTGATTGAGTAGACAGATATAGATATATTTATTTAAGTAAATAAATGAAAGCACAATTAATTTTTGTGCTTAAAATAAACTGCATACGGTCAGGCTTTCCTTTGCTCAGTCTGGCAATCAATCACTTTACTTCTTTTATATTGTCGGGAAGGTTTAGGCTGCATCTTAATTTCTGAGGAGCTGTACGGCTGTCTTATGCCGGCTTGGCAGCCGTTCAATTTTCCAGGTTCTCACTCTGAGATCGACCAGTCTGTTCTCTACCGTCTGGCAGCCGATCGGTCATGTTTTTGGTCGACCGGAAATCTGTTAGTCTCAGTCTGGTAGAGCAGACTCAAATCCTTCTTGGCTTGGCTAGGCAAGGCCATGCTTCTTTCTGTCAGTCGACCGGCAGGCGGTGTAGTTACTCGACACAGGTGGCCCGGTCATCACACCTGTTACAATATGTAGTATTTAGTCCAGCATTTAGTGTAATAAATTTATGCACATCAGCAGCTTTGCTAACCAACAGCTCATCCCATGCTGACTCTACTGGAATTTGAGCTAGGAATATGCTGCAGAGAGTAATCTTTGACCAATTCTGTATTTTGAATTTATTTGTAAAACTCACCAGACTAGCATTTTCAATGTTTTCAGACTCTCAAAGCATTTGGGTTGATATTAGCAATGTTATTAAACAAAACAAGCATGCTTGGATGAGTGTTGAGTCGGTCACAATCTTCCAGCCTGAATATCTATGAGAAGCCTAATAAAAAAGCTTTATCGGAAATAATTATTGTTGTTGTCAACATAATAATATTAACATAATAATTATTATTGTTGTATGACATATATATGTCTAAAGCAAATAGATTAGGTAGTTTATGACTAACAGCAATTGTCAGCTGTTAACTGAAAACGCTGGCTTGGCTTCCTTGCAGGTTGACTTGCAACAAAATTCACGTTGCAGTTATTTGGTATCAAAAGGTTTACCATGTCTTACTCTGCTGTGTTGTAGGTGCAAAGTATGTGGAAATGTGATTCCAAGGTGTTAAAGCTTAAAAACGAATAGCTAACTGCAGCCACCACAAAATTGCCATAGGATTGAATCCATTTCCAAAATGTTTGGAATGGGATGTAGTTGAACACGATGGCTTCTGTTTACACTTTCATGCAACCTCATTCATCGAAATATTTTCACAAAAATACATAACGCATTCAATAAAACCATGTCTATTGTCCTTACGCGTCTACTTCGTTATCATTGTAATGCTGTCACTTTGAGCACCGATATCTCAAAATCTAACCTAAAAACTAGTTTAATTTTTTAACTTTAGCTCGAGGGGTGCATATCATCGTCCGATAAATATGAAGAGCCTGTTGGTCACTTGTAAGATTTGAAAAATTTTGCAGAAAATATTGCCACCATCTGACAGGAAGTATGGGTCACATGATCAGATTACGACTAGATGATTAGACCAAGCTGAAACGAAACTGTAAAGTAGCGAGCATCTACATTTGATGCGGGCTTTTCGGTAGAACCCGAAGTGTTTGTCATAAACTAGTGCTATGAGACGATTTATATTGAGCTTTTTATTAACCTTTAATTTTAGGTGATAACATCACATGTTAAAAAAATCCCTACATTGAGTACGTCATCAAAATAGAGGGATTTCAACGTATGGAGTTTTTGTGATGGCTGCGCTTAACTGTTTGTTTTGGAGCTTTTAAGAGCTTGTAAACTGCTACATATTTTGTACCTACAACACAGCAGAGTAAGACATGGTGAACATTTTAATACCAAATTCATGTAATGTGAGTTTTGTCGCAAGTCAACCTTTAAATATTTACCATTATATATTTTATTCAAAAGTATCATCATTTTCTATCACGCGCAATTGTTTTTGACGTTTGATGTAATGTGGCTGCCAGGATATTTTACGATTAAAATACATTTACATTTACATTTAAATTAATAATGCGACAAAAGTTATGGTAGATTGCTATTTAGTTTGCCACGTTTATCTAGAAATAACATTATATATTTTTCCTAAAAAGGTGTATGTTCTCCAAGGTTTAAGATTAGGTAAGTTTACTGATATACTCTTGCTGGGCTTTAAGAGCTTCAGACTTAGACTTTTTATGACAATCTAAATTTCAAAAATTTCATTTGTAACTAAGAATTTCATCAGGGTGGCAAACATTTCAAACATTTCATTTGAGTGTCAAGAATCGAGCTTACTCTCCTCATGAAATGCAATTAAATTTGTCACATCAGTTTGGCTGTTTCTGCACACAATTAAATATTATATGTAGGCATCATATAAAACTTGTATAACAATCTAAAACTTCTCTTTTGTCAATTGCAATTTCAATTAAAAATTTCATTTTTTGTTAATTACTTGTATAACGAAAGCAAGTACATCTACATGTTTTGTGTCTAATCTATGCTGTTGTTTCTGTGATGATGCAACACCACTTTGAGCAATATCTTTGTGCTAAACAATTGTATCCACAATCAGCTGCAGGGTTGATTCAGCAACACTTTCCTTTGTGCAAAATAGTTGCTCACTCAAACTCGATTTCTTGAATTTTTGAAAAATTTCTTGCATTCGCTGTACGAAGAGGTCTACTCACTCCAATCTACACGCTTTATATGTCTAGAAATTTTGATCATCAGCTTGTTTGGCAGCACATGAGTTAACCCACTTTAAATTTCCTAATTGAGGATTTTGAGACTTTGGGTACAAGAATAAAAATCATTTAAAAGTAAATGATAGCATTCCATTTATGATTGTCTGATTCGACCCAAAAAGATTGTCTGATTCGATTCTGGCTGTGCCATTTGCCAATAGAGTTTAAAAGCAAGTTATATCAGTTAGGGAATCAGAGGGCACACTTCTGGGTTTATGACAGGGTTACAGAAAAATGCTATAATTTGTGAGTAAGCTATGTGTTTGCGGATAATGTTGATTTGAAGTTGTGCTGCCACTTTTAGTCACTGTACGGTAAGCATTTCATTGAATATTTAGCATGATGGCAATTATGACTGCGTTTTATGTAAAGAGTAAGGGTCTCTGCACTTGAGATCATAACGATGCATTTGAAACCAAAATAAAAACCAGCGAAGTATGGAGAATGTTTAGAATAAAATAACTTGCATGGCAGTTTTACACGCATCATCCTCAAATGTTGTTTTCATCTTTCACACTCAAGAAACATTTGGTAAAAATTTGCGAGTAACAAAGCTCACTTGACTGAAAGATTTTTTGCAGTTTTAGTTTTTCAAATGGTACAAGCTCTCAAATTAATCCTTTCATGGAGTTATATTAATTGAAGCCCTTAGGCATACTCCAGTAAAACAAAAGGCCGATTTGTAATCTGCATCGTTTAAAAATTAGCTTCAGCTGACTTCAAATAGACATCATTAGGTGAATTTTCATGAATATAAAGAATATTTTGTTCACAGCGAGATATAAATGAACTAGTTCCTAAAGCATTTGGATCGGTATGAGCAAATGGTCCAGTTTTGGGAATCGATAAAAATGATTCAACTAGAACCCATGACTGTAAATTATAGGCATAATACGTGTCTTGCACTATATGAATTGCACAAGCTGCTAGAATCGCGCTCGCTGATAACTTGTTTAGTCAATTAAAAGCGTTTCGTCGACGATTTCGGTGTGCATGCACAGCTCTGACAATTCTGAGAACTTTGGCCAAACAATTCTGTGTTTTTTGTTAATTTCGTGATTTCGGCCAGAATCAACGAAAAAATCGGTACTTGTGGCCGTACCTTAAGAGTGTAGTGCAATTGAATGGGCGTGTCTAATTGTAGGTCATAGTCTCAGCTGTTGAATTAAAACTCATCTGTATGGATGTCTCATTTTTATGAAATGTTTGTTCATGTTTGAATTTTAGGTCATCTTTAATATTCTTGTCTCTTCCATATTCATTAGTTTATTTTAACTTAGTGATCCGTGATATGTACTGTCCTCTAACATGCTAAAACTGAGGCAGCTCATTGGTTTTCTCAGCACCTTTTCCTTTGCTTGGCCATTATGCTCATTGTCTGTGTTTGGTTTTTTGTAATTAGTCATAATCAATAGTTAATTTTAAACCAATGTTATACTTGGTAATTCACTTGATTTGTTTGCTCACCGCTAAAAAAGCCTAAAAAGAAATATTCAAATTATCTTGTTATGAATAAGCTTTTAACCTTATCATATAAGACAACTCCATCTGTATGTAAATACATATTAAGTACAAGTGCGTAAAATTTATATTGGAAACCAAAATTAAATAGAAAGTTCAAGTATAATAAAATATAAAACCGAAACAAAACTATATTAATTACATATTCGTTACGAATAAGCTTTTAACCTTATCATATAAAACAACTCCATCTCTATATAAATACAAGTTATATAGAGATGGAGTAAACCAAAGTTAAATATAAAATTCAAGTATATTAAAATATAAAACCAAAACAAAATTATGTAAATTACACATTCCAACATGGTTTTGACTAAAGTTGTAGCAAATGACTTTGTCATGTAATAAATTATTTTTCTCTTACCTAAAAATATATAAATAATTTGTTTTTTTGTTTTATAGTTTTGTGTAATAGTAACCCTCTTTACTGGTGTTCTCATGCAAGAGATAAAAAGGTTTCAATTGAACAAAATGGCTCCATCTGCTATACTGCAATAATTCTTATACAAAAATCAACTGTCTTATTCAATTCAGTGAATTTGTGTATGATCAATGTTTTCCTTTGGCTTCAACTTGAGTTGTCTTCTCTTGAAGATATGCCTCGCAGCAGTACTTATATTAGTTTTTCAATTTAATTATTTGAATAGCTGCTTCAATTTTGAGAATGAGAATCTCTAGCCAATCGTGACTACGCAGCTTGTTGCAGCAGGCAATTATAAACCTGCATGCAAATTTGCCCATCGTTCATAGTTAACAGCAGGCTGGTCGATCGCAGGCTTGGATATAATCTTGATTTAAAAACTAGCACTCCATACTAATACTAACACGTTTAATTAATAGTTAAAAACTAATACTTTACCCAACTTTGGCATAAAAATCAATAGAATTTACGTGTGTAGCTTGTCACAGGAGGCAATTATAAACCCTTATGCAAATTTGCCCATTTTTCATTGTGATATATGCTAAAAACCGGCTGGCCTCTTCACAGCCTTTGATATGGCCTCTATTTAAAAAATATTATTCCACCCAAATTTGGCTTAGAAATCAACAAAAAATTTTCTGTTATGATTACATAATTTTTACTATAATAAGAACCATGTCTGCTGTCTGTCTGTTAATCTGTAGCGACGCTCAGATATTAGGAAAAAGTGTCAGTCCCACAGAGATCAAACTTAGATCTTGAGTTTGGCAGCCAGGATTACTGCCAATTGGAACACCCGATCTCCTCACTGCATCACGGAGGAGGTTTACTTGTGTACATAAGCATTACACCTGATGATCTCTCATGGTGCGCAGGACTGCATGCAGACTAGTACATACAACATGAGTATCTCCTAAAGTATTGTGATTGAGCCTGTCCTTATACTTGTGTATAAAACAAATGACACCTGTCTAACTATAAATAAAACAACTCCTTACCCACCTTGACTGATGAGTCTCTATATGTTTCCATTTATACGCTTTTGTTGAAGCATTTGGTTCTAATTGGTTTATTAAAAAAACTTAGTCTACATTTGAGGTCTTTTGATTGACGGATTCAGTTTGTTTTGGTTGAAGTAGTCAAAATCTTGGATAACCAGATTGCGAACCTTCAGTATTTTTGCTCAAATATCAAAATATTTCTGTCTGTAGTGAACTGGAGCTAATTAGTTAGTGTGAATTTATTTAAACTGATTTATTCCACTCAATCATTATAACACAAACATTTAACTTCTTGATGAACTAAATAATCTCCAAAACTAAATAACAAGTAAATACATTAAATGTTTCTTAATCAAACACATGCATAATATAAATATAAAAACCACAAAAGTAATCATAATTACTAAGATTGTAAATTACAATACGTTTTGTGTGCGTCTACACATACTTAAACTATAAAATAAAGAAACAGATTATGTTATTAAAAAATAATTTATTTATTCCCTCCTCAAGAAAACCAATTCAAAAATATTGATTACGGTATTTGTGATGCTATAAATTTTTGTAATCACTACTTTGATATTTAATAATTTAATACTGAGCTAAAAGTAGGAACATAAAAGTGAAAGCTGCAGTATATAAAATATCAAAATAATAAAATATGTATATTTTTGGAAATTAGCCAAGTGCAGACACACTTCTGGTATGTTTGCTAATTTACGGAAGTGATTTTCTTTTAGATTTTATTAGCCCTATTTATTATGTAATCTACATTTTTTTAGAACTTTTTATATGTACTTTATTACAAAAGTGACACCTAAAAATTCTCGTCACTTCTGGGGGCTCTCAAAGTCTGAAAGTCTAAGAAAGTTGATAATGGTTTGAGCCACAAAATAAGTGAGATAGTACTCTCCAAATTGTAGAGCTTTACGCGAACATATGTGAGTATATGTGTGGATTGTCTAATGAAATATATTGAAATAGTTGTGACTATGTTTCCGTTGTTCATCTTCATTTGAATATCAACATTAGAACACAGTGAAACCTGTAATAAACCTGATATATTTTAAATAATAAAGTGCTCAATGATTGTAAAAATATGGAATACGAAGAAGAGACGATTGACATGCATTTATAAAATGATCAAACTCAGCAGGTAATGAATTATAATAAGTTCAATACAAGCAAATGTACAATGTTACATATCTATAAAATATGATAAAAATTGGATAATGAAAAAGTAAAATTACCTTTTGTTTCTTTGTACAAACACAGGCTGGTAAAGCTTAATAAATACTAGTTTGCAAATTCTACTGTCAAGCTTTGGGTGTTCCCAATATTCCTAATAATTTGTACTGTATAAGAATTGGTATTTTCAAGGATAGTGATTCAGGTTTGTGATTACACAATGAGTAGAAACCAATTTTTTACATAGGATATTCATTAGACAAAATAAAAAAAACATTGTGTTGGATTTTTATGGTTTTTAAGATGACTTTGACTATTGACATGTTAAAACGTGCTCTGCTAGATTGTAGTGCGCTAAAATGGAATGCGCTGTCATTTCTAGTTGTAGATATATAGATCATTGACAGAAAATCTGTGAGCTAGATGTGGTTTGGCATTCAATTGATTAAATGATGTTAGGACAGCTAAAAGATTTATTTCGGAACACTCCGGTCTTGCTAACTGGCTTAGCAAATCTAAATTTAATGAATTGATAGTTTCGCTAAAGTGTGAAAACAGAGATCACATAATCAACTAACTATTCAACATATCCTTTATAACAATCCTGCATAAATGTCACACAATATTATGTTTTACCACCGTGACTAACAGTTTTTTTGTAAAAGTCTTTCTTACTGGTTTTGTATTTAACATTTTTAACAGAGTCTTTTAGAAACAGTACAACATACATCTACTTTTCATAAGCCTGCTGCCTTATGCCTGGTTTTAACAGAGTATTTTAGTAACAGTTTAACATACATCTACTTTTAATAAGCCTGCTGCCTTATGCCTGGTTTTAATAGAGTATTTTAGTAACAGTTTAACATACATCTACTTTTAATAAGCCTGCTGCCTTATGCCTGGTTCCCTTATACGCCACAAGCAACAGCGACAGCACCACAGGCTATAAGCTGTGAAATGAGAACCTACGGGCCGAGTACCAAGCATTTAGCGCTGTTCAAATTTCGCGACGAGCCGCAGGCAAACTTTTCCTAAAAAGCATTGTACAGGTGAAGGTCAGCATTATTGAAACGGCATTGCATGCGATATGTGAACATGAGCCACCGAGCCTATTCTCGCAAGCGTTATGCTGCGCAAGATTACCGCCGAAGTCTTGAAATCGATATGGGAACTAGACCTTAGTTAGATATTTTGCTTATTTGTCCAATGGTTGTAGCACTTTGTTGACTCAATGAGCTTTGTTCATTCATTAGCGATTACTGGCTTCCAACCTTTCTGCCAAACACTTGCAGGCTAGTTAAAATATTTGCTTGCATCTACAGTGACAAAAGAGTGAGAGGGAGAAACTGACTTTATTAATTTACCTTACTAAACCTAACAAAACAAACGCTTGACGCTCGCTCGCATAGACGAATCTTGCTTCTTAACTGGTAAGATTATAGCTGATATATTTGAGTTTGTGACATAAGGTCAACTATATTTGCATCAGCATCAAGTAAGAGCAATAAAGGTATTTGAATTAAATTGTTCAAAGTCATTACAAGTAATAAAGCGTAGTTTTCTCCAAATTATTTGTGTTAAAGTTGGCAGCGTAAACGAATTACATGACATATTGCAGCTTAGATTCTGTGAAAGATAACAGCCTATAATACTAGGAACATGTTACCTTTCTTGAAAATAAAGTAAGATATCTTTATTCATATTCTAATGCTGAGTGTTTCAACTTCTTCAGGTGTCTTTGAGTTCGGTATAAACATGACGTCTTCGGTATAAACATGATGCAACTAAAAGTTGCACCGATTTTTTTAGGTGTTGTACCCTGCTACGCCAATTCACTTTTAGAATTATTATCTGAATAATTAAATGCTTTACTTGCAAAAATGAAACTTAATTCGATATATTCAAAATATGTACGACAGCTCTCAAAGAAAGCTGTTGGCAACTCTGTCTTGACTAGTATGACACACAGATAACTATTGTGATCAATAATGATTCAATTAAATCTATATCTTAGAAGTTTTCTATTACGAGTTAAGTCTGATTGGCAGATTGACTTCATTACCTCAAATTCAAGTTGAACTATAGAATGTATGTACAAACTACAGAGAGATTGTATTTCTATTGTGGATTTCCTACTAAACTTATTGAGTTAGTTAGATAATTCTTGTTTGCCAAATGCCTTAACACGTTAAGGTTTGAAGGTCTATAATTATTTAATGGGTGGTTATTGATTTTATTTTGCTCTGTGAATAAGCTGATCAACTGTTTGATCTACTATTACAATGATGTATTAAAAGGATAGGACTTAGGTCATGCACGTTGCTTAGTAACGCAACAAGACAACTAGTTAGCATTCAAGTAGACAATGCTCAAGTCATAGCTTGTAAGATTATATCTGATATTTTAGCTGTTCATTTTATGAACGAGCTGTACTTAGATTGACATCAGTTGAGAGCTTACCAAGCCAGTACCTTAATAATAGCAGGTAAACTGATGTAATGAATCATTGTTAGTAAAACACTCACACCTGCTTCAAAGTAGATGACAAATTGGAAAAGTTTATTTAAAACTATTTTTTGTTCTCCTAAAACTTTTAATGTCTACTTTGTTTCCTTCAATTTCTGCCCGTAATTGTGTCTAACCGCATAGCAGCTAGTGAGAACATTTAGTGGCACGTATATTTTAAGGTTTCATGTCAGTATAATAGCTATTTGCTTCCATTTTAATTTCATCAACAAATGTAGCAGATTTTCCATCTTGAAATTTGTTTTTGTGAGACTAGTTCATTTGCCTGTGTCTCACAATAGTGATGGAATGATTGCAGACGAGTTGTCTAGAGGACAAGCTGACTAGGGGACAAGATGATTACAAGTCATTTGTTTATACTACAAGCTGAACACTGTGAGTTAAGTATTTATTCATGGCTATCGACATACTGTTTATTAGCTTATCATCTTTTATATAAATTGCATCAGGTCAGTTCCTCAGAAACTTATAGCATAATTAGAATGTCTATCGTTAACTTTTTTATTCATCCGTGACTAGATATAGTTCACTAAAATAGTTGTTAAATATTTACTAAAATAGTTGCTTTTGCAAATACCTTACTGATTAAAGTACAAATCACTCTAATCATTTGAATCATAAAAACTGTATTTACTGAACACACTTTATTGAACCAAGCTCTGGTTACTTTAGCTTACTGCATAACTGAACTGACTCAGTTCATCCAACCAGTAAACATTTAATTCAATCAGCTCTTTACTGTCATCATAGATGAATTGACTCAAGTGTCTACTTTCAATAAACAAAACTACTTGAGTCAAATGCATCAATGATTCCTCTAGTATTTATACCTCTTTTATTTTTACATTTTTGATGAAAAAACAATCATGGGCAGTTGTCTGGACAATCTGTTATTTGGTGTATGCTAATCGAAGCTGTCTGTGCAGTTTAATTTTTCTAGCCTCACACGGCTCACACGTACCTCAATATTACTGTGTATCTTTATTGGTCAATAATATATACTAGGTACTAATATAGTACAGCTCTGGTCATCCTAAAACGTACATGTAGGTTTATTTTTATGCTCATATTGTGATCTTTATATTTATTGTTGTAGTCTCATGAATACCTTAGCTCTTTCTTTATGGCTTTCATAACTGCTCGCGTATATCAGTCATTCTGACGAAAAGATTTTAAAATGATTCGCCTTAGTAAATATACAAACACATTGATCACGGATCGCAAAATTTACAAATTCACCCGCAACTGCCACAATAAATTTAGGATGCTGGGTTATCATTTAGCTTAAAAAATCAAACACATAGTTAAAGGACACCTTTATGAATCCTTTGAATACTTTCTGATAAAATCTACCAAATTTTTGCAAAAGTTAATCTGTAATAACTGAGTATACATTGATGAAATGCATTGGCCACGTGTAGTGTAAATAATTACTATGGCGGCGCATCTTTACTGTTAGATGACACATCATGTTGACAAATATATCGGCCCATGAGATTTAGCCTCAGTTTTCAATGTATTCACTTCGCTATTTTAGGAAACAGGTCGAAAAATATAGCACCCCCTTTTAATTGTGAGTCATCTCGATTAGACTGCCATTTTGTCATCGATTATGTTTGATCTTTACAAACTCACAATAGCGATTGATTAGTAGAAACGTGTTTCACAAAAAAAATACTAATGATGACTCGGTTACATCAATAACATTTAATTCTCTAGTTCCTGTAGTGGTTGCCATAGTTTTAGCTACATTGTACTTAAAAAGACTGATCATCAAAATCCTCAGAGCCACTTTCCAACTCGAAGTGGCTAAAGTCCTCATCCCACTCGTTGTGTTCAGATTAGTTTTGATAAACAATGAGAGTACTCATCACAAATTTTGTAAAACAAATAGACCTGACTGCTGTCACGTTTCCTTTAGTAGGGTTAAAAGCTGCTCCTTCCCGTCGCCATGATAAGGTGGAATTATTGACACGAATCGCAGAGATAAAATATATTATCCTCATGATGTCTTTGCAACAACTGCCCTTATGAGTGTTGCAATGCTGTGATAAGACAGTCGTTGACGTGGATTGTATACATAAGGAGTCATAAAGTCAAGAGGTTTTTTCTTTAAATGTTAAGATATCCGAGCGTGTTGTATGTAGTCACCTGTCTGTGACTAGTTATGGCTGGTGTTAAAGCTCTAATAAAATGCTCTGTGATTGACAGGAAAAACCATTATGAACAGTGATGTCCTAAGTAAACCAATCTGCTATTTGGTGCATGCTTAGTTATGCTTATATTATCATCTTTATATTTATTGTTTTATCTTTATGAATACCTTAGCTCTTTCTTTAAGGAGAGCTTTCAAAACTGCTCACATATATCAGTCATTCTGATAAAAAGATTTTAAAACAACTCGCCTTAGTACATATACGAAAACATTCATGACAGATCACAAAATTTACAGTTTCACCCACAACTGCCACAATAAATTTAGGATGCTGGGTTATCATTTAGACAAAAATCGAACCTGGCAGTTTTACCTTTACTCACATATCACAGCATAAAATCGGGATTTCCAATTTTCTTTATTTTTGGTTTAAGATGGAAGAAAAGAAACATTGTAAGCAATGTAGATCTATATTTTCCCACCATATGTGATTGTTTTTTATGTTTGAGGTGATCTGATTGCCAGGATGCTTTTAGATTAAAATCGAAACAACCTTATTGCAATTAAAACGCGCAGAAGAAAATGCTGTACAAAATGACACCAGTAGTTACCATCGTTGTGGTAGTTGACATCAGCTGGTGCACTGAAGTTGAAGCGTTATGTGTTTCTATTCTGAAGTGCCTTCACAATTATAAACATCGTAACTACATTTTCGAGTTTCCTACTAAACTTGTTGAGTTAGTTAGATATTTCTTTTTTGCCAAAAGCCTTAACACGTTAAGGTTTGAAGGTCTATGAGTTCTAAATAGGCGGTTATTAATTTTATTTTGCTTTGCAAATAAGCTGATTTGCTGTTTGATTTACTATTACAATGATGTATTAAAAGGGTAGGGCTTAGGTCATGCACGTTGCTTAGTAATGCAACAACACAACTAGTTAGCATTCAGGTAGACAAATCTCAAGTCGTAGCTTGTAAGATTATATCTGATACATTCAGCAGGTCAATTTATGAACGAGCTGTATTTAGATTGACATCATTTGAGAGCTTACCAAGTCAGTACCTTAATAATGATAGAAAAACTAACGCAGTGACTCATTGTTAGAAAAACATTCACACCTGCTTCAAAGAAGGTGAAAAACTTGAAAAGTTTATTTAAAACTAATTCTTGTTTGACTGGAACTCTTAATGTTTATCATTTTCTGCTCATAAATTATTTCTAACCGCATGACAGCCAATAAGAATATTTAGAGACAAGTATATCTTAAGGTTTCATGCCAGTATAATAGCTATTTGCTTCTATCTTAATTTCATCAACAGATGCAGTAGCTGTTCCATCTTGAAATCTGTTTTTGAAGGACTGATTTATGTGCCTGTGCCTCACAATAGTGATGGGTTCAATGCAGACGAGTTGTCTGGAGGACAAGCTGACTAGGGAACTAGATGATTACAAGTCATTTGTTCATACTACAAGCTGAACACTGTGAGTTGTGTATTTATTCATGGCTGTCAACATAATGTTTATTAGCTTATCATCTTTTATATAAATTGTATCAGGTCAGTTCCACAGAAACTTATAGCATAACCAGAATGTCTACAATTAGCTTTTTGTACATCCGTGACTGAATGTTGTTTACTAAAATAGTTGCTTTTGCAAGTACCTCACTTATTCAAGTACAATTCAGTCTAATCATTTGAATCATAAAAACTGTATTTACTGAACATCCTTTATTGAACCAAGCTCTGGTTACCTTTGCTTACTGCATAACTGAACTGACTCAGTTCATCCAACCAGTAAAATTGAATTTGATCGGCTCTCTACTGTCATCATAGATGAATTGACACAGTTCTCTACTTTCAATAAACAAAACTACTTGAGTCAAATACATCAATGTTTCCTCTAGTATTACTACCTCTTTTACTTTTAATGTATTTATGGAAAAACAATCATGGAGAGTTATCTGGACAATCTGTTAGTCGGTGTATGCTAATCAAAGCTGTCGGTGCAGTTTAATTTTTCCAGCCTCACACGGCTCACACTTACCTCAATATTGCCCCGTATATTTTATTGGTCGATAATATATACTAGGCACTAATATAGTATAGCTCTGGTCATCCAACAAAGTATGTTTACTTTTATGCTCATATTGTGATGTTTATATTTATTGTTTTATCTTTCCGAATACCTTAGCTCGTTTGTTATGGCCTTCATAACTGTTCGCGTATATCAGTCATTCTGACAAAAATATTTTAAAACGATTCGCCTTAGTAAATATATAAACACATCGATCACGGATCACAAAGTTTACAGAATCACCCACAACTGCCACAATAAATTTAGGATGCTGGGTTATCATTTAGCCTAAAAAATCGGACACGTAGTTTTTCCTTTATGAATCTTTTCCTTTCAATACTTTCTGATAAAATTTACTAAATGTTTTCAAAAGTTCATTTGTAATAACCGCGTATACATTCATGAGCTGCATTGGCCACGCTTAGTGTAAATAATTATTATGGTGACGCATCTGTACTGCTAGATGACCCATCGTGTTGACAAATATATCGGCCCATGAGATTTAGCCTCAATTTTCAATGTATTCACTTCGCTATTTTAGGAAACATGTCGAAAAATACAGCACCCCCTTTTAATTGTGAGCCATCTCGATTAGCCTGCCATTTTGCCATCGATTATGTTTGATCTTTACAAACTCACAATAGCGATTGATCAGTAGAAACGTGTTTCAAAAAAAGAGATTAATAATGACTCGGTTACATCAATAACAATTAATTCTCTTGTTCTTGTAGTGGTTGCCATAGTTTTAGCTACGTTGTACCTGAGAACATTGATCATCAAACTCATCAGAGCCACCTTCCAACTCGAAGTAGTTAAATTCCTCATCCGATTCATTGAGTTCAGATTCGTTTTGATGAACAATGAGAGTACTCATCACAAATTTTGTAAAACAAATAGACCTGACTGCTGTCACGTTTCCTTTAGTTGGGTTAAAAGCTGTTCTCTCCTGTCGCCATGATAAGGTGGAATTATTGACACGAATCGTAGAGATAAAATATATTATCCCCATGATGTCTTTGCAACAACCGCCATTATGAGTGTTGCAATGCTGTGATAAGACAGTCGTTGACGTGGATTGTATACATAAGGAGTTTAAATGTCAAGAGGTTTTTCGGTAAATGATAAGATATCGAGGGGTGTTGTATGTAGTCACCTGCCTGTGACTAGTTATGGCTGGTGTCAAAGCTCTGATAAATTGCTCTGTGATTAATGAAAAAAAAAACATCTAAATGTAATTTTGCAAGTGTAACACTTCAACTGCAAAAATAATAACATTTTTTGTGCAACTGGTTTCATTAAAGTAAGAGAAATAATAAACTCTTTTGTTTGTCAAACGCATTGATTCTTGTGCAAGATTTTTTTTCTGATTCTATCAAAACTTTAAACTTCTATGACAAATGACAGAAACTCTACTATTACTACAAAAATACTGAGTGTATACAAGCAAAAAAATTTTGCCCTGACTTAATTCCATCCTTGACTTAATCCAGCTTGGTGTTGCGCAGCAATATCTTCGTTATATTGCTAACAAGTGCTTCAACAGTTACAGAATACAGAATGTTACTAACAATATTGGAGTGTATATAAAGTTCAACTGTTGAATTGTATTTAGTTGTAACAAATTCAAAATAGTAAACAAGGACTATTAAAACCATAAATATTAAAAAGAAAGACGACAGGTATTAAAAACTATAATAATTACTGGATAAAAGTGACTGCTACAGAAATAAAAAGTAAGACTGACTATTAAATAGTAGAATTAGTAAATAAAAACTATTTCAGAATTAAGGCATTAAATACTAAATACAAACTGTTGCAAAATATATATTATAATTATTACAATATAAGGAATAGAAATATAAAGATTTAGTGATTTATAACAAGAGTTTTTTTTATTATAAGAGCCATTTCTGTTCGTCTGTCCGTGTCTGCAGTAATAAAGTTCTGAGGAAAATCAATGTGAAAAAGTGCCAGTATTAATACTACAAATTCTACTCAATCACCTGTTCAAGTGGGAGAATAACTGTGTGCATACTTATTATGCTTGATGATCTCTTACAATGCATGGGACTTCCAAAGTACATTGATTGTACATACATTAGAGTTACATAAGGAATGGTAAGCATGGCTTTCAAATAGGAATAGAGAATGATCAATTAACAAAATTAATAAAGTAATTATGAACTTTTCTCATCAATGTGCTACCTATAATGGTGTCCCTTAAGTAATATCTGGATGTAGGAAAATATTGTGTTAACCACTCCAATCTGTAGTTACCAGTCAAATTTTGCTTCAGTGTCATTATATTATTAAGATTGCAGTGTAGATCCCTTGTGAAATCTTTATATATATTTCTCAAAGTCGGTGTGTATGTGTGTATTTCCAGCTATAGCTATTAAAATCTTAAAAAGAGTCTGTATTGCAGAAGATTTGAGCCTATGGTCAGCCACACAAGCTTGATGAATTCATTAGGGGATATATATCGCTATACTAAATGGGAGCAAACACACTAGCACTCTCTGTCGCGATGCCGCAAAGTGATGGCGTAACGCCATGATAAGTGGTAGCTTTTATTAGTATGGTTACTCAAATTATTCATTGGAATTTTGTCAGGCTAATAGCAAATGGCAGGCAACTCACATTACCTCTCATTTAGCGGATTTTTAATACCCCGACAATGGGGGGTAGCACAGCTCAATATAACTAGTTTCATCAATAAAAACATTTGGTTAAAATTTAAAAGACTGCTGGTACTTTTTAAATAGGTTTTTTCAGAGCCTCTAACAAACATTTCATAAAATGATTTCTCTAAACATCAATGTAGCTTGAGCCTCAAAACCCTGATCAAAGACTGATTCCAGCTTTTGCTTTGAAGAGAACTTATATGAAAAAATTTTATTATATTAATATGAAGGTTTTATTTTAATGTAGGAGACTCATGTTATTATTCACACACAAAATTTTAGAGTGTTCAACATAAACTTAGAGACCAGGATTTTGTAGCGTGTTAAATGGAAATGGATGATATCTCATATGCTGAAGAATTAGCTCAAAAATACAAAAAGAAAGCAGAGGAGTCTTGCTCTTGGAGAGACTACCTGCAGGTAAGTAGTCTTTATGTAATTAGAATAGTTTAACTAAGGTCATAAATTTCTTGCAATCTAGAAAGACAAAGCCATTCGGCAATTTTAAGATAGTTTTAGTTTGTATTTCAAAAAAATTTAATTTATGATTGCGCAACTTTTGACTGGAAACAAATAATAAAACAAAGATATTTGAACTTGCTCAATATAGCTCTAATACATGTAAAGTGCTAAATGCTGCATAAATATTGATGTGATGAAGTTGCATTCAAAAATTTAAAGCTGACTTTAATTTATTCATTTTGGAATTTTAAACTTTCAAGAAAGATTTAACACATAATTAAAAATAATAACACATCAGCATTAACGCAACATAACCTCATTTTAACTAATGAGAAATACTGAGCTGCTTTCAATTGGATTACTTTGCAGTATATTTATTTGTATTTTTTCAGTGTTCATTGTACGTATCAGAATGGTTCATTTTAACTTAGGGTTTGTGTTAAGATTGGTACGACTTACATTTGTTGTAGCCAAAAAAGAAGCTTTGTTTTTTTAAACCCATATTACCTAACCCTTTGGCTTTATAAATTTAGCGTGACTGCTGGGGCCACAGGCAACTGTTTTGGCTTCAAACGCCCATATAGCCTGAGTTCCACAAATCCCATCATACCACAAGCTCTTTCTCTTTTTTGGTCACAGCATAACTACCAATGAGCACCCATTGTAACTCAGTTTACTCATGATGCTCGTTACCTGATGTTGTTAGGCATCTCTATAGGCTGTGTCTTACCCGTATCTTACTAGCTTATTTTAATTTAATACATTTATTATAATAAAAAAACAAAATTATTGGGTAAAGAATCCATAAAGAATATGGTCATTCAGTCAAGTAGATGTTTACAGATATTTCTTTAGGCTCTATAGGCTGTGTCTTACATGTATCATACTACAAATTGTTGAACTGATGATTAAAATCGCAAGTTGTCCCACTATAGCTTTTTCACTCAGATACTCAGTCTTTAGGCTCTCAATATATCTGTACCTAGATTATGTGATTATTCTATCAGTCAAAATATTATTATGAATGCTTCTATAAAATAAATACTTTCTTTTCAATTTTTCTTTTATGCCAACAAAGTGTTTTTTTTTGAAAGAGCTGCCAAGATGACTCCTGAAAGTGTTTTATTGTTCAAGTTGGCCTTTATCTAGTACATGGTATTTACACAATGGCTTCCATCAAACGTATTGTCATATTATTCTTCGTGTCAAAATGAAGGAATAGTTCAACAAATTTGTTTCCTCAGTCATTTTTTTCTGTTAATGATAGCAATACCAGCTAAATGCCTAGCGTTGCACAAGTACTAAAATGTTTTGCAGCGCAAACTCATTTATATATATATACATGTATATATATAAAAATATATATATATATTTATATAAACATATATATATATAAATATATAAATAAATAAATATAAATATATATATATATATATTTATATATATATATATAAATATATATATATATATATATGTATTTATATATATATACATGTATATATATGTATATATATATATATACATGTATATATATATATATATATATATATATATATATATATATATATATATATATATATATATATATATATATATATATACATATATATATATATATACATAGATGTATCTATATATATATATATATATATATATATACATCTATGTATATATACGTCAACCTATATATATATTTATATATATATATATACATAGATGTATCTACGTGTATATAATATTTATATCTATATATTATATTAGCAGTAGGCCTACTATATATTATATTATTAGTAGTAGCTGTACTACTCGGCGTTGCGCAGGTAACTAAAAAGTTTTTGGACAGAGCTTTGATTTTTATTTAGCATAATAATTTCATATATTTCTGATATTAATATTGATATATTGTTATAAATAGCTTTATGATTACGTAAATTCTGCTTATAATATTTCAATCTTTTTTTAATATGTTAATGTATACAACAAATGAAGACATCTTGACATTTTAAAACTTTTTTAATATTCTGCATCTGCTACTTTTTGAATTTGTAGAGTCAAATTGTTTGTCAAACTCCACAACATTTGCAAAAGGCTGTCAAACAGTTTGAGATGAGTTCGATCAGTTTGAGATTAATCAAAAGCTTTAAAGCATGATGAGTAATATTATCATTTAATCCTAAAATCTAGCAAACATTTGGTTTTTCAGAAAAAACTCAGTTATTGTTCCAGATTATATTGACCACTTTTCAGACCGATTGAGAGGCTCATAAAGTTTTTTGTTGTGTCTTTGTAATTTTTGATTACAGCAGGTGGTCTCACAGCATAAATAATCCGTTCCAGCACAGTTTACGGTATGGGGAATTTCTGTTTTAAGAACAATAAAGTGCATGTAAATTGCCTGATCCATTCCAAGATCTTTTCTAACTCACTCCTTTGTCCATGCAAAACAAATCGACTGAACTCTTTTAAATTGAGCGTTGTAACATAGCTACAGCATTATTTTTTGCATCGAAAACTTTCTTCCCTTTGATGATCGATATCATGATTACGCTGATTTTACAACAAGTCGATGAGGACGGCACATTTTCGCTTTTCATTTACACTGATTTTCTTGTTTCTTCTATACAACGAAGTCCATTCTGCAAAGTAAAATTAATGACAAATATTTTGTACAAGTACAACAAGACTAATCAACATATTTTTTGTTATGAAAAGCAGTTTTTCCTGGCTGTCGTCTATCTGTATCGAAAAGGCCAAGGTTAAGATATAAGATAACTTTCGACATTACTCCTACTCAAGACATTTATATTGGAAGACCGATGCTGTAATACCTGCATTAATCGATTGCCTTTGTATTTATTAACAGCAGCTATCCTATTCACTTTTTTGCTGACGCTTTTAACAATCCATTATGATGAACTAGAATTTAGCTAAAGTTATATATGACTCTATAGGCATAAAGGTTTTTCTTCCAAAAGTGTGACAAGATAAACTAACATTAAACTCAGAATAGAAAACTTGTCTCTATTTAAAGCGTTGCTTCTGCTTATTAGATAGTCAGCATGGACGGCGCTAAACTGAGTAGGTTATCGGTCACATGTTCTAAAACTTGCAAATGATCATGCTTGCTAGTAACTCCACTCCTAATGTTGAATCTCAAGTAGTTAACTATCAGAAGTAACTAATTGTCTGCAACCTAGCATGAGCCAATTCTGACCTATATTTGAAACAAGTTTTGCAACTTGATCACAACTATAAACTTTGAGTTTGGATTTATACAGTTCACTACTTTGAGAGGTAAGCATTCAAACCTGAAGCAGGAACAAAAACACTATGCTTTATTTTATTAAGTTTTCATTATATCCTTCACATAAAAAACTGCTACACACTTCAAAAAACGGTTGAAAAAGTATTTACACAAGAATCTCGTTTTAACAAGTACAATACAACCTTTACAATGATTACACTAAGAGCTCATATTTTATAGGTTTGGTATTTAATGTATATATATCTTTATTTTAAGTAAATAATCTGTTTAAAAGCAGATACAATCTCCATCTAAACTTCTAAAAACAACTCAAACTTTTGAACATTTTTTTATGAAAATATGACATATTTTTTTACAATCTCTTCAAATTGACACCTATAAAAATTATAATTAATTTATTTCTTATGATTAATAAATGAATATAAATAACATTAACCAATATTAGAAATATGATTTTGATAATTTCTACAACCCGACTCTAGACACACATTGGGCATTCACTAGACACACAAGAAAAACACACACTCGTTACACAATATACTAACAGTTATTACACACCAGACACACACTAAACACAGAGTAGACACACACTAGACACTCACAATATACACTTGACCCACACAACAGCCACACTAGACATTCACTAGACACACACCAGACACACACTAGCCAACACACCAGACCCACAACAGACACACACTAAAAGCACACTGAACGCACACTAGGCACACAATAGAGTCACTGTAATCGTGACACCGGAGAAACACTAGACCCACACTAGACACAATTTAAACACACCCAATACACACTAGACCCACACCAGACCCACGCTAGACAGACACTAGACACATGCAATGCACGGCAGACACAAACCAGACACGCACTAGACAAACTAGACACACTATAAACTGCCAGAGTTGAAAGATAAAATATAAGTTTGAATAATAAACTTGAAATATATTAGTATTTAAACAGAAGATCAAATTTGAGATTAAAAAGATCATTTCAATTAACAATGTTTCATCTACTCACCTTTAGTCAAATATTATAGGGGGTCCTACCACACAAATTTGTCGTCAGAATAGTCACTTTTAAAATCACTGTCGTCACTTTTAAATTCACTGTCATCACTTTTAAAATCCCTGTCGTCACTTTTAAAGTCACTGTCGTCACCTTAAAAATTACTGTCACCTTTTTCAAGTGGTAACCAAAACAACCTCTCTTTTCAACTTTGTTATTTTAATACAAATATCCATTCTGGTGGCACTGGATTGTGTTAAAACCCTGAAACTTGCTCAGTTTGAACTTCTGCTAACCAAAAGCTTGGCTCAACCAGGGACTTTCACAAACTTATTAGTAATGTTTGGGAGCGATGCTGATTACTCAGCGAAGGGTGACAGCCGTCTCAGGCTTTTAGTGCTACATTTCTTGTACTGAAAATAGACCGAGATTGTCTTTAATAATCACTGTTAGTCACAGACTTGGAAACGGATTTGCTGTCAATGTCGTGGCATTTCATTGCAGTTTACTTTAATTATTTGGCAGTCTATAAATGCTGGACCAGATGCTTCAAACCAAATCTGTGAAGTTTCTCGGTTTTACGTGTTGATTTATGGACAAATAATAAGTTAGTAAAGGTACGGCTACACGTAACAAATTTTTCGTTGGTTCTAACCAAAATCGCGAAATGATTGAAACACACAGAATTATTCTGTGCTGCTAGAATCGTGCTAGCGAGCGCGATTCCAGAAGCTTTTGCATTTAGTATAGTCCAAGAGACGTATAATGACACACAATAAAAGTATAAGTGCAATTCAACATAGTACACACGATGCAGCTTCTTAGATTGCGCTATTGTATGTATTTATTGTTTGGACACTAGAACTACAAATTGTTTATTTTTTAATTGTATTTCCTTTTTTGCAGCAAACGTTTTGTGGTAAAAAATGTGGCCATCTTTAGCGCAATCAAATCGGTTGCATCGTATTTACTATGGTGAAGTTTCGTAATATATTTCTTGTGTGTCGCATTACGTTTTCGGACTACAAAAATTTTAAAATTATTTTGCTAAAGTCATGCTCGCTCACAAAGAATAGCGCAACTTAAACAACTACATTGTGTGTTCTATGTTGAATTGCTTGTCACGATACATGTCTTGGGCTATACTAGTTGCTAAAGCTGCTAGAGTCGTGCTAGCTAGTAATTTGTTTACAGTAATCTGTTAAAAGCGTTTTGTCAACAAACTCTGTGGGCATGCACAGCTCAAATAATTTTGTGAATTTCGACCGATTAATTCTGCGTTTTTTGTGATTTCGGCCAGAACTCAGAAAAATCTCAGAAAAACTCAGAAAACCGGAACTTAATAAAAAATTTGTTACGTGCCGTCGTACCTTAAGTAATCCTACTTACACAATCGTCGTCACCTCGTCACCTACTTTGATAAATGGTCGTCTCGTCTGTCACTTTTTAAATATCCCTGTTGTCGGGTCGTCAGAATCGTCACAAAACATGGGAGGACCCCCAATATAAACTCCTTTTCTTTTGCATTATGGGTACATAGTTGATTATTGTAAATTGATTAACCAAATGTGTCTTTTGGCAAACTTTATATAGATGCCTTTTTTCCGGTGCAGGAAATAATCTTTATATACACGTACCAAAATAAAACCACATTGTTTTTTAAGTTGTTTCTGGCCTTTACCCAATATATTTGTGACAGCACAATAGTAAATTATTGTCAGTTCTAATTTTCTATAACTATTTATTTTTAAAACTTTGCAGGTAAATGATACTTTACACCAACATATCACTATTTTATTACATATACAAATATATATATATATATATATATATATATATATATATATATATATATATATATATATATATATATATATATATTAACTAAAAGCAAGTGCAAAAGCATATAAAAAGAGAACTCTACACTAAAAACCTAAAAGATTATTAGTGGAGTATGAAATATTTGTGATGATTATATATATATTCACACTCCACTAATAATAAATGAAAGATTATTAGTGGAGTGTGAATATTTCATACTCCACTAATAATCTTTTAGGTTTTTAGTGTAGAGTTCTCTTTTTATATGCTTTTGCACTTGCTTTTAGTTAATATAGATTTACTCCACTGACGTTTTTCACATCCTCAAGATATTTTTGATTTTCAATTTTATTTTGTTGAGAATTACTACAGTGTTGAGCACTCTTCCAAAAGCTAAAAATGGAAAAGGTAAATTTTGGTTACTCTATGAAAAATATACCAATACCAAAAAAATCAAATTACTTACAAAGATTAATAGAAATGACCGAGAAGTTAACTCACCGAATGAGATGGAAAGCACATTTTTACTTAAACCCAAATCAGCAATCAGAACAAAAAGAAACCTATGGATTCAAAACAAAGCAACTGCCACCTTTTATAAAAGAAATGTCAAATTTTGAAAGTAAGATAACAGAAATGATACAAAACATCAATTTCAAGCCATACAACAACGAACTTCAACGAAAACTACTTCAAGACACTAAGACAATACAAGCAAACAATAAAATACTTGTCAAAGCTGACAAAACAACCAATTTTTACAGACTTGAAAATGATGAATACAGCAAAATGTTGCAAAATAATGTGACTAAAACCTACAAAAAAGCTGACAAGACAGCAGTAAATCAAATTACATCAAAAGACAAAGAAATAGCGCACAAATTAGGACTTGAGAAAAGAATTGAAACAATAGCAGAGAAACAGCCATTCATGACGTTAAAAGACCACAAAGATAACTTCACAAACCACCCCACGTGTAGACTACTCAATCCAACAAAATCTGAAATAGGAAAAATAAGCAAAACTCTGCTCACAGGTATCAACAAAAAAGTGACAAGAGAAACTAGTGTAAAATTATGGCGAAGTACGGGTGATGTACTGAATTGGTTTAGAGAAATAAAGGAAAAGCAACAGCAAGCATTTATTACTTTTGACGTTTGTGAATTTTACCCTTCAATAACAGAGGCACTATTAAAAAAGCATTAGATTTTGCAAGCAACATAACAAATATCACAGAAGACGAAAAGGCAATCATACTACATGCAAAAAGATCGCTTGTATTTCACAACAACACGGCCTGGTCAAAGAAGAACTCTAATAAATTGTTTGACGTGACTATGGGTAGCTACGACGGAGTGGAGACTTGTGAATTAGTAGGGACTTACTTACTGACCCAAATACCCAAAGAATTGACTTGCAGCATTGGACTATACAGAGACGACAGACTTGCGGTCTGCAAGGGTACACCCCAAGCTATAGAGAGAACAAAGAAACTAATATGCAACATATTTAATAAGAACAACTTGAAAATTACTATTGAGGCGAACAAACGATCAGTGAATTTTCTTGACGTAACTTTAAATCTACAAGATGGCAGCTTCAAGCCTTTCCAAAAACCAGGCAACACAATACTATATGTGCACAAACAAAGCAACCATCCACCTTCCATATTGAAAAACTTACCAGACAACATAAACAAACGATTAAACGCACTTTCATCAGATGAACAACAATTTAACAGCACAGTGCTACCATACCAAGAAGCACTCCACAAGAGTGGATACAACAGCAAACTACAATATGAAACCAATATGAATAAACCTAAAAAACGTAACAGACAAAGAAAAATTACATGGTACAACCCACCATTCAGCGCCAATGTTGCAACCAATATTGGACAAAAATTCTTCAGCATAGTTACAACATGTTTTCCAAAGAAACACCCACTCCAAGCAATATTTAATAGACAAACCTTAAAACTGAGCTACTCAGTAATGCCAAACATGAAAACAATCATTGATGGGAGCAACAAAACCCTTAATAAAACCAGTACACTAAAAAAAAAAGACAATGAAAAAAGTTGCAATTGCAGACAAAAGAACAACTGCCCTTTGGAAGGAAAATGCAGAGCCAAAATGTGATATATCAAGCAACAGTAAGCAACAATACAAACAACCACATAGCGACCTACATAGGACTTTGCTCAACCGAATTTAAAACTAGATACAGCAACCATAAAGCCTCGTTTAACCAAAAAAACAAACAACACCACACAGAATTGAGCAAACACATTTGGAAGTTGAAAGAAAACAACTCAACATACAACATAACATGGAAAATATTAGCTCAAGCACAACCATATACAAACAAGACAAAACGATGCAAATTATGTTTACTTGAAAAATACTTCATAATATGCAAACCACACTTAGGCACATTAAATAAAAGAAATGAATTGACTTCTAATTGCAGACATGCTAGGAGTTATCTTCTCGGTTACACTTAGCACTAAATTACATGATTAACACAGTGAGCCCTTTTCTGATATTTTGGCACATTCGGTAAAGCTTTTCATTTTAGTACAATTGCGTCTGAGGAGTGCTTCGCACGAAACAAATTTGTAACGCAAATACTAAAAGTTTACTTTTTTAGCAATAATTTTTCAAATATATATATATATATATATATATATAAATATATTTTATGTTAACTAAAAGCAAGTGCAAAAGCATATAAAAAGAGAACTCTACACTAAAAACTTAAAAGATTATTAGTGGAGTATGAAATATTTGAAAAATTATTGCGAAAAAAGTAAACTTTTAGTATTTGCGTTGCAAATCTGTTTTGTGCGAAGCACTCCTCAGACGCAATTGTACTAAAATGAAAAGCTTTACCGAATGTGCCAAAATATCAGAAATGGGCTCGCTGTGTTAATAATGTAATTTAGTGCTAAGTGTAACCGAGAAGATAACTCCTAGCATGTCTGCAATTAGAAGTCAATTCATTTCTTTTATTTAATGTGCCTAAGTGTGGTTTGCATATTATGAAGTATTTTTCAAGTAAACATAATTTGCATCGTTTTGTCTTGTTTGTATATGTCTGCGTCTGAGGAGTGCTTCGCACGAAACAGATTTGTAACGCAAATACTAAAAGTTTACTTTTTTCGCAATAATTTTTCAAATATATATAAATATATATATATATCTTTTTTATAGTATCTAACATTAAATCTATTGATAATCTATTGATTTAATATTAATGTTTATATTCACTAGGCTCATGGACTAGCAAATTTCTGTGTCACAAAAGACCCTACTGATGAGAGAAAGAGATTGGTTTATGAAATAGAAAAAAGCTGGTACAATGGTGAACATCATCTTAGCTTTGAACAGCATAAGGATAGAACAAAGAAGAGCAAAAGAAGTTTGGAAAGTTACAGGAAAAAAACCAAAGAACACTTTGAGACTCTGAAACCCTTGGCTGATGAATTAGGCGTAGATGATATATTCAGTAAACAAAACATGAAAAAGTCTGAAACTTTCAGTGAAAAGTTGTTCAAAGTCAGCAAAGAGTGCAGCGATGGTCTTATTGCTGAATCAAAAAAGATTGTTGAAGCTTCTGTCGAAAGCCTTCAGAGGGTTGAAACAGAAATTCCTCCCAAGTTTGCAGCGATTGGACTTGGCTCTATCGCAAAGGGTGAAGCAACTCCTTACTCTGATTTAGAATATGCATTCATTGTGGAGCGAAATTCAAGCTATTTTGAAAAACTTGCTGTTGAAAGCTATTTCCGAATAGGGAATTTTTGTGAAACTCCTCTGAAGTGCTTTGATATTGCAGAGATAAAAAGCAACAAAAGCACATTTTTCTCCAGCAACAAAACAGTTGGATTTAGAATCGATGGAATAACTAAAGCATCAGGTAACATTCCTACAGGAAGTGGACTGGAAAGATGTCCAAGACTCACATTCACAGTGGAAGAGTTGATGACGCTTTATAGACAGGAAGCAGAGTCTGAATTTAACGACATATGTGGAGATAAGTCAGACATGCTTTCATCTACTGTTTTAATATACACCAATGAGAACAGATCTGGCAACTCACTGCTTTATGATGAATTTCTAGCAAAGAGAGAAGCATATGAAAAAAGATGCAATCCTAAGGCTGATGAAAGACGACTGAAATCATTTCAAAAAGATACGAACAAGTTTGATTTTATCCCAAAGTTCGTTCAATTTAAGCCTCCTGACAATCTCAGCGTACAAGTAAAGACACATATTTTTAGATACCCGACTCTCTTGGCTAACAATTTGAAGATGTGTCTAAATCTTCCTTCCAACTATTCATGGAAAACATACTCCCTGCTAAAAGACAAGAGCACATTGTCTGCTACAAACTACAAGTATTTAAAAATTATACTTGCTCTCTCAATATACATTCGAACTTCAGCTTACCTCAAAGAGAAAACCCAGTCAGAAGTAATGCAATGTTATCTCGATCCATATTCTAAACTCAAAGATAAGTACACAGTGCCTACTAATCTCTTTGTCATCCTTGGTTGTCTCCTCTACCCAATTAAACAAGACATCAAAAGGTCTGCAGCCCAATTGAAGACCAAGAAAGATATTGCAAACCTTCTACAAAAAATCAAAGTTCCTAAAAACAAAGAGCATCTTGTTACCAAAGCAGAAGTGTTTTACTTTGCAAGCTCCTATGGAAGTTCCAAAGATCTACTCAGCAAAGCTGTGGGAAGTTCAATGGAATCTACTAGTGCAACAAAAATACTTGAAAGCTTGAAAAGTTTGACCCAATCTGCTGATGACAAAAAACTTACTGAATTTTGTGCGTATCTTCTTTTTAGCTGCAGGAACTACGAGCGAGCGTTAGAATACTTTGAAAAGTTAATCTTTACCTCACCAAGAAAACGTTTCTGGCATCTTCTATCTGCTTGCTGTCATCAAGAGATTTCTCAGTATGAGGAGGCACAAAAACACATTACTTTGGTATGTTTAACTTGATGCCAAGTAAAAATAACCATATATTTCTAAGCCGCTAGATCAAGAAACTTGATTTTATCCCATAATAAGATGGTAATAAATGATAAAGATTTGCTTGTAATTTAAGATTATCTCTACACATTAATTTCTTAGAATTTTTTAAATCCTCTTTTTGCCTTGCTTGTTTAATTTAGTGATTTTTTGTTCAATTTGTAAAATAATTTTTTGATTCACAAATTTCAAATTGATGTTGATATCCATTTTTGGTTTCTCCACTCAGTATTCATGGTTTAGTATACACTGAAAGCATAAGCTGTGGAAGTTAGGCAAAGAAGTAATGATATTTTCTGTGATCTGCTTCGGTAAAGAAATCCCTCTATGTCTATTGCTTAAAAATCTTTCGCATTCATTCCTTAGCAATAAAGGAAATCTTAAGTAAGGCAAAAGAAACAGTAAAAGGCCCCTTTTTCTTTAAGAATAATAATCAATCGCGGGGGTTCGCTTTGGCTAATTTAATTTTTATTCGGAAGCAACATTATTGCTATGAAATAAAATCTTCCAAGTACTGCAAACTCTGCAGCAGTAAAATAGCTGACATTTTAAAGCACTCAAACTTGCGATGGAAGCTGCTGTAAGAGTAGCTGTTATTGGAATGTAGTAAAATTTGCTACCCTAAAATAAATATTATAATTGACAATGCAAACTTTATTTTTGAAAACTACAAAGTTGAGACGGCTGTTTATGTATAAAACTTGAACATTTGTGAAACATGTTTATGCGTATGATTAAGTCAAGCGAGCTTCTAGTAGAAGCGTTGCTGAGAGCATAAGCAATGGTTTATATTATTTGGTAGTAATTAGGAAAGGAGGTATTGGGTTTGATGTAAGCTATAATGAAACACTTTGGCATAAGTTATCGCTACTTTATGGGAAAGAATATGAGGATTAAAAATAGACACCTAAGTGGGCCATTGATAATTACTGCTAATATTTTTAGCAGAATACTTAAAAAAAATCTAAACAATCACAATAATTCAGGCTTACAAATTAAACATTTACATCGTACAAATTAAGCATACCACAAAAAAGTACTATAAATTACGTGGTATAATTACTTTGTAGGCTGAGGCTGAGCATGATGATGATTATGAAGCACAAAAACACAGAGATACGATTGCAATGTACACCCAATTTGGTGCCCTTTATAGTTCTCGGGATCTTTATAAGAAAGCTCTTGACTACTTCACAAAGTCTTTACAGATGATGATATCAGTGCACAATGAGATTGATATGGCTGATGTGGTGGGGTTTTGTAGCGATGGTAAAGATGCGAGACCTTTGTACGAGTTCAACTCATGTAATCATCCCTACGTTGCCATCGGCTACATGAGCATTGCTACTACACACAATAGTTTGGGAAGCTTTAGCCTAGCACGTGAATATTACAAGAGTTCATTAGCTATGTTGAAAGCTATATATGGAAAAGAATCTTGCCATCCTCATATTGCTGGCTGCTACTACTGCTATGCTGGACTACACTATGATCAAGGTGACTCAAAACAAGCATTAGAATTCTTCAAGAAATCGTTAGACATGAGGAAAGATATGTATGAAAAGAAAAATCATCATGAAATTGCACTTAGCTACCATGGAATGGCAGTTGCTCACAGGTCTTTGGGTGATTTTAAGCAATCGTTTAATGACAGTATTAGGTCAATGTCAATGATGATCACTTTGCATGGTAAGGATTCTAACCATCCTAATATTGCAACATGCTACAGTACCAGTGCAAATGTTTTACATTCTTTGGGTATGTATAGCCAATCATTGGATACACATAAGAAGTCACTAAAAATGTGGAGAGCTATACACGGAGAAGATTCTAGCCATCCAAACATTGCCTGCTGCTACAGCGATATCGGTGATGCATACAGAGCTTTGGGTAATTTTCCTGAATCTTTAAAAGTTTACAAGGAGTCACTAACTATGATGGAAGTCACATACGGAGAAGGATCTAATCATCCAGATATTGCCCGCTGCTACAGCAATATTGGTAATGCATACAGTGCTTTGGGCAACTTTCCTGAATCTTTAAAACTTCACAAGGAATCACTAGCCATGATGGAAGTCACATACGGAGAAGGATCTAATCATCCAAACATTGCTAGCTGCTACATCAACATTGGTAATACACACAGCGACTCGGGCAACTTTTCTGAATCTTTAAAACTTCACAAGGAGTCACTAGCTATGATGGAAGCCACATACGGAGAAGGATCTAATCATCCAAACATTGTCAACTGCTACAGCAATATTGGTAATGCACACAGGGCTTTGGGCGACTTTCCTGAATCTTTAAAAGTTCACAAGGAGTCACTAGCCATGATGGAAGCCACATACGGAGAAGGATCTAATCATCCAAACATTGCCTGCTGCTACAGCGATATCGGTGATGCATACAGAGCTTTGGGCAATTTTCCTGAATCTTTAAAAGTTTACAAGGAGTCACTAACTATGATGGAAGTCACATACGGAGAAGGATCTAATCATCCAGATATTGCCCGCTGCTACAGCAATATTGGTAATGCATACAGTGCTTTGGGCAACTTTCCTGAATCTTTAAAACTTCACAAGGAATCACTAGCCATGATGGAAGTCACATACGGAGAAGGATCTAATCATCCAAACATTGCTAGCTGCTACATCAACATCGGTAATGCACACAGCGATTCGGGCAACTTTGCTGAATCTTTAAAACTTTACAAGGAGTCACTAGCTATGATGGAAGCCACATACGGAAAAGGATCTAATCATCCAAACATTGCCAACTGCTACAGCAATATTGGTGATGCACACAGGGCTTTGGGCAACTTTTCTGAATCTTTGAAAGTTCACAAGGAATCACTAGCCATGATGGAAGCCACATACGGAGAAGGGTCCAATCATCCAGACATTGCCACCTGCTACATCAACATTGGTAATGTACACAGGGCTTTGGGAAATTTTCCTGAATCTTTAAAACTTCACAAAGAGCCACTAGCTATGGTGGAAGCTACATATGGAGAAGGATCTAATCATCCAAACATTGCCAGCTGCTGCAGCGATATTGGTGATGCACACAGCGCTTTGGGCAACTTTCCCGAATCTTTAAAACTTCACAAGAAGTCACTAGCTATGATGGAAGCCACATACGGAGAAGGATCTAATCATCCAAACATTGCCAGCTGCTACAGCAATATTGGTAATGCGCACAGCGCTTTGGGCAACTTTCCTGAATCTTTAAAAGTTCACAAGAAGTCACTAGCTATGATGGAAGCCACATACGGAGAAGGATCTAATCATCCAAACATTGCCAACTGCTACAGCAACATTGGTAATGCCCACAGCGCTTTGGGCAACTTTCCTGAATCTTTAAAACTTCACAAGGAGTCACTAGCCATGATGGAAGCCACATACGGAGAAGGATCTAATCATCCAAACATTGCCAACTGCTACAGCAACATTGGTTATGCACACAGCGCTTTGGGCAACTTTCCTGAATCTTTAAAATTTCACAAGGAGTCACTAACCATGATGGAAGTCACATATGGAAAAGGATCTAATCATCCAAACATTGCCAACTGCTACAGCAACATTGGTGATGCACACAGCGATTTGGGCGACTTTTCTGAATCTTTAAAAGTTCACAAAAAGTCACTAGCTATGATGGAAGCCACATACGGAGAAGGATCTAGTCATCCAGACATTGCTAACTGCGATAGCAATAATGGAAATGCACACAGCGCTTTGGGCAACTTTCCTGAATCTTTAAAATTTCACAAGGAGTTACTAGCTATGATGGAAGTCACATATGGAAAAGAATCCAATCATCCTCATATCGCTAGCTGCTACAACAACATTGGTAATGCACATTGCGCTTTGGGCAAGTTTTCCAAATCATTAAACTTTTACGAGAAGTCAATAGCTATGAGAGAAGCAATATATCACAAAGATTCTAATCATCCCCATATTGCTGGCTGTTACAACAACATTGGCATTGCATACAGCGCCTTGGGCAACTTTTCCCAATCATTGAAATATCTAGAGAAATCACTAGAGATGATGAAAACCGCATATGGAGCCAAATCAATTCATCCACACATTGCTGGCTGCCACAACAACATTGGTAATGTATACAGCTGCATTTACAGATCATCAGAAAAGCATGAGAATATGAGTCAGAATACAGCATTATCAATGATGAAAGCCGTATATGGAGATGAATCTAACCACCCACATATTGCTGGTTGCTACAGTAACATGGCAAATGACTACCAGTGTTTGGGTAACATTTCCAAATCCTCAGAATACCGTGAGATGGCATTATCAATGATGAAAGCCATATATGGAGAAGAGTCTAACCATCCTCATATTGCTGGTTGCTGCAGTAGTAAAAGAACTGCATATCAGATCACGGATTATTCTAGCCTAGCCATGCAGTATGAAACCATTCAAAAAGGTGTTTAAAAACGATTTGAGTAACATTAGATGGCTTTGAGAAAGATCTCAAGCAGACTCTCTAATGTAGTAAACCTAAATTGACCAGAGCTTGAGAAGAGATCCAATAGAATCAAACACTAAGTGAATGGCTGCGAAGTAAACAAGCCTTCTCTGTATGGTGAGCTTGTGTGTGACACATGTAATATGCAAAATGGACTGCAATCAAAATACTGCCTATATCTAATTATTGCAGGAGACAAGAATACTCTATTCATGCTTTTGCATTATGACTGATAAATGCTAGTTATGAAAAGGGATATGACCATTACAGTTGAAATCTATAGAAATGTTGAAAAGATTTCTGTTTGAACAATAAAAATTTGTCATATAAAGTTGGTGATGACAAATGACTATGGTAGAAAGAATTTTATTTCATTGTTTTTATTATTTACTTCATTTTTATTTGTTAATTTCTTTATACGTAATTATTCATATTTACTGCGTATTTTTATATTTTAACATTTTGTATTTCGTGTATTTATTGAAGATTAATATTTGTATGAATATAACATAACTGTCATGGTGGGTGACAGGTTATCACTGATTATCTGATGTCTTTTCTGCAAAAGAAACTAATTAGAATTATAAACCTTAGTTTAAAAGCCGAAATATTTTTGTAGCCGATCTTATGTCAAGATTCATGCAATCAGACTTTTGGGCCTACAATTTATTAAGTCTGTAAAGAAAATGGAGCTAAATGACTTTTTTGGTAAATTACTACTAGCTCCTGCGCATATTGTAGACATATTAGGGGACTTTTTATTTTTAGTACTCTAAACAATAATCACACAGAACAACATATTTTTAATTGCTTAATTCAACATGAACAAAATAAAAAAACATTGTCGACACAACAGCCCAAAAAATACATGCAGGGCTTTTTAACCGATTACTGTATTGACTGTCTTTATTTCAAGCCATAAATCAAAAGAATTGTGTGGGCCACACATTTGAGGTAATACAACAAAAGCCCACAAATCTAAGCATGTTGCGGCTCATTTAAATACAGTGAGACACACTTTTGGATTCTTGAAGGGCTGTAAAAGTTTTTGTTCAAGGATGTTCAAAGCTAGCAGCAAATACAGCGATTGTAATTACAGCGAACCAAAGAAAATTCTTGAAGCTTCCGTCAAAATCTGGCAACAGAAGTTCCTACAAAATTTTCAATAGTTGGAAATGGCTCTGTCACAAATGGAAAAGCAACTCTTACTATAATTGAAATTGTAAGGCAATAAAACAAAGGCAATAAAACAAAGGCAATAAAACAAAGGCAATAAAACAGAGGCAATAAAACAAAGGCAATAAAACAAAGGCAATAAAACAAAGGCAATAAAACAAAGGCAATAAACAGAGGCAATAAAACAAAGGCAATAAAACAAAGGCAATAAAACAAAGGCAATAAAACAAAGGCAATAAAACAAAGGCAATAAAACAAAGGCAATAAAACAAAGGCAATAAAACAAAGGCAATAAAACAAAGGCAATAAAACAAAGGCAATAAAACAAAGGCAATAAACAGAGGCAATAAAACAAAGGCAATAAAACAAAGGCAATAAAACAAAGGCAATAAAACAAAGGCAATAAAACAAAGGCAATAAAACAAAGGCAATAAAACAAAGGCAATAAAACAAAGGCAATAAAACAAAGGCAATAAAACAAAGGCAATAGAACAAAGGCAATAAAACAAATGCCAACAAATCTAAGCATGATGCAGTTCATTCGAACACAGTGAGATATTCTTTTATGTTCTCGAAGAGCTGTGAAAATTGTTCGTTCAAAGATGTTCAGAGCACAAAATACATCGATGGCCATTACGGTGAATCAAAGCAATTTTTTGAAGCTTTTGTCAAAACCTGGCAACAGAAGTTCCTCCAAAATTTTTAATAGCTGGAATTGGCTCTGTCACAAAGGGAAAAGCAACTCTTACTATAATTGAAATATAGATTGAAGCAAGTATGAGGCGGCCAAATTCTACTCTTCACAATAAAAGAAAATATGATAGTTTTTGCCTTGGTTGAAGTACATAATCACAATGTCAGAAACGATTAATTGACAATAAACAAGTGATCATCTTCAAAAACTATGGTCGCAAAGCTTTGACTATTTTAATGGTTTTGCGTTCACAGTTAGATCCTACGTAAATTTAGAAAGTTTGTAAGTTTTGTAAGTATGAACCAATAAACAATGCACTATTAACCAACCACTCAAAAACTGCATAAAAACCATAAAATTATGAAGGCATAATGAGTTGTAACAATCTCTACTGCAGTGGGAGTGTTTAAAGGAGTCTAAAGTGACTTACTCAATTTGGTGCAGTGACATTTTGCATATTGTCTAATTTGATCTTAAAAAGTACATATAAATATTGTAAAGGATACAATGTGAACCCTTCACTGTTCCACAATGAACCAACCTGTTGATTGAGTAAAAAACTATAGATATATTTATTTAATTAAATGAATGAAAGCACAATTGATTGTTGTGCTTAAAATAAAATGCATACGGTCAGACTTTCCTTTGCTCAGCCTGACAATCAATCATTTTACTTTTTTTATATTGTCGGGAAGGTTTAGGCTGCATCTTAATCTCTGAGGAGCTGTACAGCCGTCTTATGCCGACTCGGCGGCTGTTCAATTTTCCAGGTTCTCACTTTGAGATCGGCCAGTCTGTTCTCTACCGTCTGGCAGCCGATCGGTCATGCTTTTGGTCGACCTGGAATCTGCTAGTCTCAGTCTGGTAGAGCAGACTCAAATCCTTCTTGGCTTGGCTAGGCAAGGCCATCCTTCTTTCTTTCAGTCGAGTGGCAGGCGGTGTAGTTACTCGACACCGGTGGCCGGGTCATCACATCTGTTACAGTATGTAGTATTTAGTCCAGCATTTAGTGTAATAAATTTATGCTCATAAGCAGCTTTGCTAACCAACAGCTCACCCCATGCTGACTCTACTTGAGTTTCAGCTGACAGAATGCTGCAGAGAGTAACTTTTGACCAATTCTGTATTTTGAATTTATTTTTAAAATTCACCAGACTAGCATCTTTAATGTTTTCAGACTCCCAAAGCATTTGGGTAGATATTAGCAATGTTATTAAACAAAACAAGCATGCTTGGATGAGTGTTGAGTTGGTCAAAATTTTCCAGCCTGGATATCTATGAGAAGTCTAATAAAAAAGCTTTATCGGAAATAATTATTGTTGTTGTCAACGATGACATATATATGTATAAAGCACATATATTAGTTAGTTCATAACTAACAGCCATTGTCAACTGTTGTCTGAATACGCTGGCTTGGATTCCTTGAAGGTTGACTTGCAACAAAATTCACATTGCAGTTATTTGGTATCAAAAGTTTTACCATGTCTTACTCTGCTGTGTTGTAGGTGCAAAGTATGTGAAAATGTGATTACAAGCTCTTAACCCTTTAGCGACCGCGAGGTTACGATGGAAAAACCACTAGCGTACCAGCCAATAACTGGCGCGATTTGAGCTTTCGACATGACCACATAAAAACTGCAGTAACTTACATCAAAATTGTGGCAGTTACATAAATTGACATGCATAGGAAAGCTGAGAAATTTATCTACAAGCTGATGCTTCTTTTATGTAGATAGCTTGCAAATATTTACCAACAGAAGTCTCAATTTGCTGAAGCAATGAATTTTTTATTTTTGCACGTCATTTTTAATTGTATTTTTTAAATTGATAAAGGCAATTGACAAGGTTGTCTATATAATCCTTGCATAGATTCATATCTTCACAACAATTTGCAAAAAAAACTGGACGTCAAAGAGCATTGAAAGTGTAGATATGAGCTCCGTTACAATGCAGGAGCGCCTTTCCAAACTTTCACCGCGTGACCCTAACGACCTGCGACAATCGAGGCTTGACATGGCCGACTAAAATTGGCTATAACTCGCATGCAAATTAGCATGGAGCTATAAATGAATATGCATTTGAAAGCTTAGAAATTTCTCAACGGACAACCATTTATTCCCTGCAAATCGGCTGTGCACACTTTAGTCAAAATTCTGATTTAACAAAGTTGTCACCTCTCTATCATGAAATATCGATTACAAATATATTTTTATAAGCAATATCTCTGCCAAAACTGGTTTATGATAAACATATGCACGGTGTCATATGTTTACAAGAGTTTGCAAAAATATTGGGTTATTCAAGCGCATCAAAAGTTGAGTTAGGTGCTTCTGTGCATTGCGGGAGCAGACCTTCGAAATGCTCATATCGCCATGGCGATAAGCAGTGCAACTGTTACCCGACATGGCTTCTCAAACTCTGCTATAACTCTCGTGCAAATTGGCATAAGACTGCAAATATATATGCATCTGAAAGCTGAGACATTTTCCTTCAAGCAGCTTGTCGAGACTGCAACTTGAGATGAATATATTCACAGATATGATTTTTTACTGGCAGATTTATGTGCATTTCTTGAAATTATAGATTCAAGTAACAATTTTGCATATAAACTCATTGCACGGATTCAGGTGTGATGCAGCTAAGATCAATGTGTGCTGCAGCAAGGATTAACTGGTTGTACACAAGAATTGAGTGGTGAGCCTGTATTCACACATTTTGTGAAGCAGCAAAAGACAGGAAGCAACATTTATTATGAGCAGTTACAGCAAATGATGGAGAAATCATTCTGCTAGATGGCAAAGCAATATGAGAACTGAACTCTTTTGATAAGGTGGGTTATAAGGGCAATGGGCATCAAATACAACATATCAATACACAACAAATACAATAGATAATGACATTTCAGCGAACGTATGTACAAAAGCTAACAATACAAAGCGAGGAAGCATTTGCAGAAACTAAATAAAATACAATTTGTAAATAAATTTATTTTGCATGGTCGGGATCAAAATATGACTCGCATAGAGATATTCCACAAGAGAATCTGCTGCCGGTACCTTCAGCTTTACTTGCTCATCACCCATGTATACAGACAACTTGTGCACATAGCCAGAGACAGCATCGGAGAGCAAATAACTTTGATCCATATCTGTTAGATGGAATACACTGTCTGAAGTTGAGCCGTCCTTTCCATGCCAGCAAGCTTTCATCTATAGATAGAAATTTATCAGGCAGCAAAACAGAATATAACCAGTCGCATATCATGGCAAAAACATTTTTCAACTTGAACAATTTATTGCCAGCAGGGTCTTCAAAATTGTCAGTAAAAGGTAAACTTGCTTCTATTTTTCTTTCTACTTTCAATTTTATTAAAAATCCGCGTAGATGATGAAGGATTGTGAAACAGTAAGACAATAGAGTATGCTTTTTGAGAATACCTATATGCAAAACTAAACCAATAACTCGTCACATATATTTATCATCAACAGGCTCCGAAGCATCGCGATGTTTTTGAAAGCCATATTTATTCGTTTCGTTAAATATTACATTTATCATGGCCAATGTTATAAAAAGCTTCAAATAATAAAAAATACTTACCTGTTTAAGTATTCGAACTTATCTCCTGCCATGCTGTCATCAAAATGCAATTATTTTGGTTTTAAATCAGCTCCTCTTTGATATCTGTCATTATTCCCTGTTTCAACGCCGGCCGTTTCAATCCCACTTTCGCAATCCAATTCAACCTGGCGATCTTCTTTTTCACTTTCATCGTCTTCCCCACATTCTTCTGACTTGAAATCATCTTCTTCACTTTCGAACCAGTCGATATCATCCACTAAACAAATTTTTTAGCCGAGCTCAAATAATCACAAACGTTCATGTTGATCAGCTTTCCATAAAGAAAGATCAAATCTTTACAACGTGTTCTTTTTGCACATGCGCATAAAATTTATTATTTTTAGCCTCAAAACAGTAGTAAAAAACTTACTGAAATTGCTCAAATTTTTAATTTTAATTTTTAGCGTTGTTTTTAAAATAAATACAACGTTTTAAAAAAGGTCTATCGAAAACGGCAAAAATGTCGGGTTTGTCGGTTTTGGTACGCTGAGACATTGCTCGTAAACCGACAAAGGTCGGTCTTGGTACGCAACGGGTTAAAAGCTAAAAATGAATAGTTAACTGCCGCCACCACGAAATTGCCATAGGATTGAATCCATTTCCAAAATGGCTCGAATGGGCACTTTCATGCAACCTCATTCATCGAAATATTTTTACAAATATACATAACGCATTAAATAAAACCATGTCTATTGTCCTTACGCGTCTATTTCATTATCATTGTAATGTTGTCACTTTGAGCACCGATATGTCTAAACCTAGCCTAAAAATTAGTTTAATTTTTTGGCCTTAGCTCGAAGGGTGCATACCATTGTCTGATGAATATGAGGGATCTGTTGGTCACCTGTGATAGTCAAAAAATGTTGCAGAATGTATTGGCACCATTTGGCAGAAAGTATGGGTCTCATGATCAGATTACGCCTAGATGATTAAACCATCTGAAACAAAACTATAAAGTGGCGAGCATCTATATTTGATACAGGTTTTTTGGTAGAACCGGAAGTGTTTGTTATTAACTTGTATTTCGAGACATTTTATGTTAAGCCTTTTATTGGCCTTTAATTTCACGTGATAACATTACGTGTTAAAACAATAACTATGTTGAGTACGTCATCAAAATAATGGGATTCTAACCTGCAGAGTTTTTGTGATGGCTGCGCTTAACTGTTCGTTTTTGAACTTTTAAGAGCTTGTAATCACATTTCTACATACTTTGCACCTAAAAACTAGCAAAGTAAGACATGAGAACATTTTAATACCAAATACCTGTTATGTGAATTTGGTTGTAAGTCACCTTTTAAATATTTACTATTATATATTTTATTCGAAAGTATCAGAGTTTTTTATCACGCGCAACTGTTTTGATGATTGATGTGGCTGCCAGGATGTTTTGTGATTAAAATACACAAAACTTGATTTCAAATAAACTGCTAAATAGAAAAATATGCGTGAAAGAGCGTCACTAATTACTATCATTGCTATAGCTAATATTGGCTATTGCATTCCAATTGCATCGATACGCGTTTCTATTCTGTTAATTCTATTCTGTTTTCTATTCTGTTTTCTATTAATAATGTGTTAAAGGTTATTACCGATTTTTAACTAGTTTGTAAATTTTATCTAGGAATAACATTATATTCTTCCTACAAAAGTGAATGTTATCCAGAGTTTAAGATTAGGTAAGTTTACTGATATACTTTTGCTGGGCTTTAGGAGCTTCAGAATTAAGCCGTGGTCACACGATGGCCGAACCGACTTAGGTTTGGTTTGGAGGTTGTTTTACTTTGGTTCGGCTAAGCCACATGTTCCACGGCATCCGAAGTCACTTCGCTTCTTGGATACCATACGTATAGAGACAGGACACTGTTCCATTGGTAATTTTTATGTATTTGAGCTAAATAATTTTATTGTAAACAAAAAACTTTGAGGAACAATGAATAATTATAATTACGCAACAGATTTATCAGAAGATCTTTAAGCTGCTCAAAATAAATAACTTGATACAAAGATTTTGCCAACCTTTCCCATCAACAAAATTATATTTTTTGTTAACATATGAATGTTTTTCTATGCCGAGTGCATAACAAACAAAAATAGTCTTTATCACAGTGTTGTGGGTTTACATAAATAAATCAGTCAACGATTTTTCCCCAGGATGAGCATGACACATTACTTCTATTCTACGCGAATGAAAACCGTAACCGTTCTCTCACATTTATGCAAAACTTAAGTGCAATATCTTACATTTATACAACACAATCACAAGTCCGGGTGAGCCTTGTCGCAAATTGCTTCATGGTGTTTATTTAACAAAACAAAAAGATGGTTCCATTTCTTTTTTAACTTTGCTCACAGGTATGTGAAGAGAAATGTGACGCGCGCTTGCTAGAATTTTAACCAGCCAATAAAACCAAGGGTTCAGCCACAAAATTTCGAGCAAGACTGAAATGGTTTGTTTTGACCAAAAAATTTTTCGGTCGAACAGTTTACAACTGACAGCGACGTCGTTTTGCGTCGTTTAGTTCATTTTGGCTCTTGTGTGACCACCCCTTTAGACTTTCTTATGACAATCTAGATTTCTAAAAGCTGCCTTTAAAAAATTTCATTTTCAAGAACCGAGTTTAATTCTCTTCATAAAATGCAATTAAATTTGTCCCATCCGTTTGGCCATTTCTGAACACAATTAAATATAATTCTATGTAGGCATCATATAAAGCTTGTATAACAATCTAAAACTTATCTTTTGTCATTCTAAATTGCCGCCAATTATAAAATGAGTTGATAAAATCAAATGCTGAAGAGTATAAGCTAAACTGATTTCTTCTAGCAAAATAATATAAAATCAATTTTATAGTTACTGTAGCATCTAATAGCTTGTAGATAGTATATAGAGAGCAGATCTACACACAAAAGTGACGGATCCAGCGGGGGGATAGAAAACGGGGGTTGTGAATTAAATTGGCTAGGGGTGTAGATTGAATCGTGTGGAGTTGAATGAGATGTTGGGGTTTGGGGGGAAATTGTGGTGTAGAGTAGGGGGTTGAATTCGAGGGGTTACGGATCCGCTCCTGGCGTAATCGGCGGATTATTTGTGGCTGAGTCATCCGATTAGCGGGGGATGAGTCATCCGATTAAACGCGGATTATCGCGGGATTAGTCGGGGGAATCGTCACGGATTAGTCGGGCGAATCGTCGCCGATTATCGGTGGAATAGTGGGGGTGAATATCTGGGACATCGAGGGCTGGATGGTTTTCCGGAGTGGATCTCGCGGATTATCGAGGAGAGCGAGAGATTACCTACCGGATGAGTGAGGGGGTTAATATCTGGGACACCGAGGGGTTGATTTTCCGGAGATTGTTATATATTTGAAACATGGAATATATATGAGAAAGTGTTTATGTGCAAAGTGGAGAATGTTATATATTTGAGAACGTTGAATATATATGAGAAAGTGTTTATGTACAAAGTTATTTTTTTTGAAGATTTGATGTTTTTGTAATGTTGAAGCTCTTGAATGGTTAAGAATTTTAAGGATTTTTATTTTCGGTTTTTTTTTTATATATGTTGAATGAAAGATCAGTTTTATTACAAAATTATTCACTTTAAAAGATATATTTATATGTATTATTCATTATTTCCATCATCATTTCGTTTCAATAAAAATAAAATAGTTTATGTTTAACTTGAAATATATGAAATGTACAAGTAGATAAGTCACAATAAAGATAATATAGTATAAATGAAACATTGAATATATATAAGAAAATGTTCATGTACATTCTTTAAAACGAAGTGTACAAGTAGATAAGTCAGAATAAAGATAATATAGTATAAATGAAACATTGAATATATATAAGAAAATGTTCATGTACATTCTTTAAAACGAAGTGTACAAGTAGATAAGTCAGAATAAAGATAATATAGTATAAATGAAACATTGAATATATATAAGAAAATGTTCATGTACATTCTTTAAAACGAAGTTTGTATCGAGTTGTTCATCAATCACTCATCGTCATCGGAAATAAGTGAGATAGCAGGATCCTTTTTGCATTGTACCGAACTCTCGTAAAATCTGCTTGCTTCTTCATGTCCCATGACTACTACATCGTAGTATTCGCGAGTATTGTGAGATGTTACTAGCCCCTTGTATATAATGATACCCGGATAATTTTCTTTCAACGAAAGGGCACATCTCGAAGGCATCGTTAAAGTTCCTTGAACTTCCTCTCCATCAACTTTGGTTGAAAATGCTACAGTTGGTACTACTTCCACATTGCCTTCACCATCTTTGTATTCACTTGCTCCAACATTGTGATAGTGGAAAATAGATGGTGCTCTGAACTCCTTGAGATGACGAATCTCGAAATGTTGTATAAGTTTTTCAAGTCTCTTCGATCTCAGATTGGCTAGAGTACGTTTCATGTCCGAGGGAGTTGAGGTTCCTTCTGTTACTCTTCTTAAGTCATGGTAACTTCCCTGTCCATTACTCTTAGGTTTTAATCCAAGATATACCATAATACTTGGATAAGACAGCGATCCATCCAGAAATCGTTGTGGAGCAAATACAGCAGTAGATTTACTAATCCCATTTTCCACATAGTTGAAGTGAATGATACAGCACGCTCCATGGATCGAATGAGCTTCTTCCGTTTTTGTCACCTCCATAATCAATCCTATTGAAAGATCTGACATTCTCTGCAGTGATTTTGCTTCCATTAAAGTAGCCTTACTTAATGTTCTTAACTTGTCTGCCACATCTTTTACCCTTTGCTCCAAATTCGTTTCGATTTGGTTGGATATCTTCTTCTTCGTAGGAGGAGTCGTGTTAGAAAGAGTTACAGGTGACATTTTCTTTTTCGACATCTTCACTGAACTATTCGATCCAGGTTTTATCACTCCAGATTGAGTATTATCCTCCATAGTTGTGTAGTGTGTTAATTCTCCGAGTTTGAATGAACAACTGATATCGTTTTAGTAAAATTCTGCTGGTTATATACAATTCTCCTCATCAAATGATTAATGAGTTTTGATAAATTTAGTTGCATCATCCATAATATCAGAAGACTTTTCGCGAAATTGAAAATCGCGAGATTCAATTTCGCGAAAGTTGACTATATAATATATATAATGTGTAATTTCGCGAAATCCAATTTCGCGAAATTCAATTTCGCGAAAGATGACTATATAATATATATAATGTGTAATTTCGCGAAATGGAATTTCGCGAAATTCACTTTCGCGAAATTCAATTTCGCGAAAGTTGACTATATAATATATATAATGTATAATTTCGCGAAATCCAATTTCGCGAAATTCACTTTCGCGAAATTCAATTTCGCGAAAGTTGACTATATAATATATATAATGTGTAATTTCGCGAAATGGAATTTCGCGAAATTCACTTTCGCGAAATTCAATTTCGCGAAAGTTGGCTATATAATATATATAATGTGTAATTTCGCGAAATGGAATTTCGCGAAATTCACTTTCGCGAAATTCAATTTCGCGAAAGTTGACTATATAATATATATAATGTATAATTTCGCGAAATCCAATTTCGCGAAATTCACTTTCGCGAAATTCAATTTCGCGAAAGTTGACTATATAATATATATAATGTGTAATTTCGCGAAATCCAATTTCGCGAAATTCACTTTCGCGAAATTCAATTTCGCGAAAGTTGACTATATAATATATATAATGTGTAATTTCGCGAAATGGAATTTCGCAAAATTCACTTTCGCGAATTTCAATTTCGCGAAAGTTGACTATATAATATAAATAATGTGTAATTTCGCGAAATTCACTTTCGCGAAATTCCATTTCGCGAAAGTTGACTATATAATATATATAATGTGTAATTTCGCGAAATCCAATTTCGCGAAATTCACTTTCGCGAAATCCAATTTCGCGAAAGTTGAGTGAGACAAGTTGGATTAGAAGTGATTTTAGCTTTTGTGCAGGTTCCACCTCCTTGAACTTGACTAGTATAAATACAGCCAAGTTTGATGGACTCACCATTATCGAGAGTTTTTTTCGAACTATTTCTATACCTAACTGGATTATATATCTCACAAAAGTTTGGATTAATTCTACAATTTGGATATCTACGTATAATCTTCTCTCAGAATTTTGGATTATCTCTGTTTCACTGGATTATATTTCTCCGAACTAACTGGATTATATTTCTCACAAAAGTTTGGATTAATTCTACAATTTGGATATCTATGTATAATCTTCTCTCAGAACTTTGGATTATCTCTGTTTCAATGGATTATATATCTCCGAAATTTGATTACATCGAAGAAATGTATCTGGCAACTCCCCATTCAGAAGGAGAGTGGAGCAAATCTGATGAGGTAAGTTGATTTACAATAATTGGTGGAAAAAATTTTTAATGAATGAATAAATGTAGAGAGAATAGTAAAATGAGTTTTTTAAATCTTGACAGTTGGAATTCTTTCTCAAAGATGTTCAAGCTTTCACGAGAGCATAATTTAATTTCTTTGGAAAATTCTACTCCTTCCAATTCAATTGATAATAGAGAAAGAAGCAGAAGTAGGGAAAGAAGTGCATCATCCGTTTCAGCTAATAAATATATCTGCTTAGAATGTTCGACTTCATTTAACAAAAAATCAATCCTCAAAAGACATGTCAAGCACATTCATCTCCAATCGAATGAAAGTTCAGAATCGTTTACATCATCAACTAATGATTCTTCGGAACAATATCGCAAATATGATGATGATGATGATAGCTCAATTATTATACAAGTTTCCGATCATCCTTTCATTTTCAAAAAAGTAAAGAATGATTCTCATCATTCTTCATTTCGTTCTGCTTCAACTCAAATTGGAAGAGGAGATCCTACTCGATCTAAGATAACAGTAACTCCTATTACTCGTAATCTTGCTGATGATGAAACCGATGAATCAGATGTATCAGAAGAAGAAAATACAAATGAAATCGAAGAAAATAGTTATTTATCTGATCAACCTACAAATCAAATCGAAAGAAATGAAAATGAAGTGGACGCTGATGATGACAATTTAGTTGGTATTAATGATAGAGTCGAGCCCATCGTTCCTATCGAAAATGAAAGAGAACAAGATAATCAGGATATCATTCCTGTTAATGATGATGAGGAATGGGATGAGTTAATAAGAAGATATTGGAATGCTATGAAAACAAAAAGACGACGAGGAAGAGTTGTTGAAACGTTAAACGTAAATTTATGGAATGGAAATATTCCTCAAGCAGAACTTCCAACTCCAAACCATTCGGAAAGAATATGGAACGAGATGTTGACAACTTGGAATGGGTTACAAACAAGAGCTAAGTTAAATTGTAGTGTGGGATGCATTCTTGAACATAAAACTTCAGGAGAATTAAGATATTTTCATGCTTCATCGAATAATGCTACAATTTTCAAAAAAGCAAAACTGATTACAACAAGACAGGAACTACAGAATTTCTTTGAAGAATTGACAAGACAAGATCTTGCTGCTATAGCGATTCGAGAACGCCCGAATACAGCTTGGAAATTGAATGTAATTACCAATATTTCATTCTATTTCTATAAATTGATTGGAATGGGGCAAATAGGATTGGCTTCAGATCTTCCGATTCACATTCTTAACAATCGACATGTAATCACTATGCATAACATTCCTCGTAGCTGCACTCCTTACACAGACAATCTCTGTTTCTTCAGATGTTTAGCATTGAAGGTAATGTGTAAGTGTTCAAACCGATGTAGTTGCACCAGACAAAGACCAAAACAGCAACTTGTGAAGGTGCTATTTCAAAAGTACTCGAATCACATTTCTTCTTCCTCATCCTACAAAGATCTGATGAATAATTTTCCTGGAATTGAGTTAGGAGACTTAATTTCTCTTGAGAAATGTTTTGACCTCCGTATAACCGTATTTTCTCTGAATGCTGATGAAACCTCAACAGTCATCTGGACATCGTCCCAAAAAGAGGGAAAGGAACTCTTCCTCGATTTGCAGAACTCTCATTTCAGTTTCATCAAGGATGTTAATGCTTATACTAAAGGGTTTAGTTGTCCTTCCTGTGAAGTGAGCTTTACAAAAAGAGGAAATTTCAATAGACATAAATGTAGTCAAGAAGTAGTAACAAACTTCATCTTCGAAGGAGGAAAGTTTAAGGCAACACCTACAATTTTCGAACAACTGAAACGAGAGATAGGAATATCCGTGGCTGAGGAAGATACTTATTATCCCTTTTTAATCACCTATGATATCGAGTGTTATCTTCCAAAATCCGACCTTCCACCAAATTCCAATTCGGTTACATTCACATCGAGACACAAATTGATGAGTATATCAGTTTGTTCAAATGTACCCGGATTTAAGGATCCAAAGTGTTTTGTAAGTGAGGGAGATACTGATTCTTGTATATCTTCTTTTGTTCAGTATATTTCCCAAATTGCTGATGAAGCCCGGGATATCCTTGAAAAAAAACTTTACTACATTAGACAGTTGATGAAGGCAAAAGCTGAAAAGCAAGGAAAAGTTGAAGAAAGATTTAAATTCTGCAAATTTTCCATTCCTCGAGTATACCATTCAAGAGAGGAATTTTGTCATTTATTTAATCGTTTCGACAAATTCATCTCATGTATTCCGATTCTAGGATTTAATTCACAAAACTACGACCTGAATGTGATGAAAGGACCTCTACTTCGATGTCTTCAAGACACAGAAGACGAAGATTTTGATTTTGTAGTGAAAAGAACAAACAAGATGAGCTGTATTCAATTAAGAAGATTTAAATTCTTGGATATTTCCAACTTCATTGCTCCAGGATTTTCCTATGCAAAGTATCTCAAAGCTTTCAAATGCTCTCAACAAAAAGGATTCTATCCTTATGAATATATGGATGATCTTGAGAAGTTGAAACAACCGTTTCTACCAGCTAAAGAATGCTTTTACAGTTCTTTGAGAGATGAACATATTTCGGATGCTGATTATGAAATCTGTTTAAACATTTGGAAACAAGAGAAGATGAAAACGTTAAAAGATTTTCTAGTATGGTACAACAATCTCGATGTAGTACCATTTGTTGAAGCTGTAGAAAAACAAAAAAAAGTTTACAGAACCATGGGAATCGATATGTTGAAAGATGCCATTTCACTTCCTGGATTGGCAGTAAAATGGATGTTGAAACTTTCAGATTCGCCTCCTCATCCTATGAGTCCTCATCATCAGACAATCTCATCACATCATTTCAAAACTTGTCAACCTGTCTGTCTGATCAAGGAAAGTGATAAAGATATTTACTTTACTATTAAGGACAATATCGTAGGTGGACCTAGCATTGTTTTTCACAGACTTCATGAGTCGAAGAAAACACTGATTCGAGAAAGAAAGTTTGGAAAGGAATCCAAACTTTGTGAACTTATTCTAGGAGTTGATGCAAATGCATTATATTTGTGAAGTATGATGCAAGAAATGCCTACTGGAAACCCTAGAATAAGACGATTCGAAAATGGATTTGCATACACTCATTCTCGAAAAAATAGCATGGCTGCTCATGGATGGTTACAATTTTTGACTTGGAAGGACAATATTCAAATCTTACATGAAAACAATGATAAAGAATTTAGAATTGGACAACATAATCTTCCTGTTGATGGATATTGTGAAGAATCGGATACAGTGTTTCAATTTCATGGATGTTTCTGGCATGGACATAACTGTAACAAGACCAAAGGAATAAGTATACATCCATATAAGAATCGACCCATGAGTGAAGTTCTGGAGGAAACGATAAAGAAGGAAGAATATGGTAAAGAACTTGGATATCGTTTAGTAAGAATCTGGGAGTGTGAATGGAACAAGATGATTGAGGATAACACCGAGATTAAGAACTTTATTAGTATCTTCAACGAAGAGTTTTATCCTTCCAATTCCTTTGCCACCGAGGATGAGATTATTCAGCAGATTATAAAAGGGGAGATATATGGATTCATTGAATGCGATATATCTGTTCCTGAAAACTTATACGAAAAGTTTTCAGAAATGAGCCCCATTTTCTAGAATACATCTTTGAATAGAAATCATCTTAGTGAAAGTATGAAAGAATTTGCTGAAAAGGAAGGAATGCTACCTCAAGAACAACGAACTTTGGTGGGGAGTATGTTTGGAGAAAAAATTTTACTACTCACCACTTTAGCAAAATGGTATCTTAATCATGGATTGATTATAACCAAAATATATCAAGTCATAGAATACACCCCTAGAAGAGTTTTCCAGTCATTTGGAGAATCTGTCTCAAATGCTAGAAGAGCTGGTGACAAAGATCCTGACCAAGAGTTGATAGCCGCAACCAATAAACTCATTGGAAATTCATCGTACGGGAAAACAATCACTGAGAAATTAAAACATCGAAATGTCAAGTATATTCAAGGAGATTATGAAGCATCCTTGAGAATACGATCACACAGATTTGAATCTTTGGAGGAAATCGATGATAGCTTCTATGAGTTGACTCAACACAAGCCTTCGGTTAGTAGTATATATTTATTATCTTATTGATATAATTGAATCATAATGAAAAATTTACTTGAGCTAATATATGTAAAGGAATCTAATAGGACTGTATATATATTTATTCAGATGAAAATGGATATACCTGTACATATCGGATTCTCCATATTACAACTGGCTAAACTTCGGATGTTGGAGTTCTACTATGACTTCATGGATAGGTAAGTAATCTCATTTGTATCTTTTAGAAAAAAATATGTATAATGGTAAACATTTGAATGATAATTTTTGAAATAGGAGTATTATAATACTAAGATAACAAGAATTAAGGATTGAAATTTTTTATTTTAGATACTTCGACAGAAAGGACTTCCAGTATGTGGCGATGGATACAGATAGTGCCTACATGGCTCTTTCAGCACCTATGGATAATATCGTTAGAAAAAAGATCGCTGATATATACTACAAAGAATATGGAAAATGGTTTCCTAGGATGTATTGCGATCGACACGCGGATGATTTCCAACTCTGTAAATCTGTTCCTACAAAGTTGTGGGAATTACAAAATTGTTGCAAAGAAGTATATCAATATGATATAAGGACTCCTGGTTTATTCAAAGTAGAATTTTCAGGTCATGGAATAGTAGCCTTAAATTCTAAGACTTACTTTTGCTGGAATGATGAAACTCATTCTACAAAGCATAGCAGTAAAGGATTAAGTAAAACTACGAATAGTTTTACAAAAGACACTTTTTTAAAAGTATTACATTCAAGATCTCCTAAGGAAGGGGTAAACAAAGGTTTTGTAAAAAAAGACAATAGGGTGTTCTCATACACTCAACTTAGAACTGGATTAACATATTTTTATTCAAAAAGAAGAGTATGTAACGATGGAGTGAGCACAGAATATATTTTAGCATAATTTTTAGAAGTGAATTATTTGTTAAGTATATATGATAGTAGAGTTTTGCTCCTCGATGTATTATTACTATAAAATTTTATTTTCTTCATTGGCTCTTCTTTTCGTATATACAATATCAATAATATATAACTAAGCTCATATAAATTCAATATACTATCCAATGTAAAATCATTTCGAATGTAGACTTTCTCATAGTAACATGACTCAAAACATTCTGATTAAAGATTTTGTTCCATTCGAGGTTGCAGAAATAATCCCAGATAACATCTTGGTTCATCTTGACAAAAAGGAACAAATTCGTACACATCTTACCGAGGAATGTTTATACTACATTCTAGGAACAGCTGCTTTTAGAAAAGTTGTGTCATTGAAAAGATTAAAGTCCAACTGTGTCTGCAGTGCGTTGGAATGCAGGGAATGTTTGGAATCAACATTATGTGTAAAAGAAATATCGATAACACCCTCAGATTTGAAGATGACCTTTGAATGGGTTGATCTTGAAGCTACCATTCAAGAAGGTAAAATTGGAAAAGAGGTTGATTTAAAATGGATTAACAGATTTATCGCGACCGATTTTAAAACGATGGAAGAAACGATTTTTGAAACCGTGTTTTGGAATAGAATTCGGCACTACATGACTCATCCTACTCAACGTGATGAAACGAAACAACTGCTCTTCAGAAGACTCATTCATATAGCACAATTTCCATTAATCGGAGAAAGAGTGGAAGAGGAAATCGAGCATGAAATTGATGATGTAATTATAGATGAAAAATCTGTTGGATGAAAAAAAAAAAAAAGATTCGGAATGATTGTTAAGTCTACTCCTCTAGATTTCTCCACCATTCTTCAATTTAGCTCTGTTGGTGAAGGAACAAAAAAAAAACGAAGAAAACAGAAACAATGTCGGTTATATTTCTAGAGGAGTTTATTCCAGCTCATCTTAAGGATGGACAATTATCAAGAGTGGTTGTAAAGAAAAACACAAAAAAATTCATCAGAAGAGTTACTGAAGAAACTTTTTACTATGTTATCGGATTCTATATCTATAAACGTTTCGTAACATATTTAGAAAGTCGGTGTGGATGCTTCGAGGGAGCTCGAGGATGTCAATATTGTATTAAAATAATGCAAATACGATATGGAAATGAAGGATTGACTCGACAAGAACTTCATGAGACTTTTGCCGAACTCGATATTGGAACGTGTTTGGAATCTGCTCAAATCGGACCAAGGAGTGACAAAGTTCAACTATCATTATTATCCTCACTTGATTGTAACACACCTTCAAACATAATATTAACCGAAACAAGACTTTATCCATATTTGAGAGGAGAAGCCAATGATCAACATGCTACAAATCGTTACTTCAGTGAACTCCTACATATCAATGGGAAGAATTGATAATCATCACAGTTAGACTTTGCATAATTCTTTATATTTAATCACTTTATATCCAAGAAGGATTGACTCATCAAATAGAATTGAATAACTTTTTTGTGTATAGTATTTCAAGATAATTTTGAAGAATGAACTATATATATTATATTGACATACTTTTTTATGCATTTTCTTTGCCTACTTCAGTCAAGAGAGTAGTATTTTAAAAAGACACTATGACTATAATGAATTTGCACATTATAATATTTCTCATTTTACGCTTTACGGGAATATTAAATGGAAATCAAAGAATTCAATATGTTACCGATGCGAATAACTGCTTAAGCAGAACACTCAATGAATTTGAAGTTTCATTACTACTTCCATTCGAAGAAACTACTTTATATCACAAGAATAATGAAACATGCGGAAGAATATTTCCATTGGACTACTTTCATTGTGGTTATCCATTACCAGGCAATCACAGATTTGCGTGTAAAGAACTACTAAATGAAGATGAAACAGATGGAAAAAACCTATACCTTAATCCTATAGTGTCAGCTTCATCGGAGCAAGTTCTAACATATTCTGAATGTGAATATTCAGTTCAAAATTCCACAATCGATATTCTAATTGATTTCAAATTATTCTACAGAGGAGAATTATGTGGATATAACTCTACTCTTTCAATGTTGCAATGTCCTCCAGGATCGAATTTTCAAGATATTGACTTTATCTGTAATCTTCAACCTATTTCAAATTCTACTACACCTAAAGATACCTTCATATATGATAATATTGGAAATAATGAAGGATTAGATTTGTTACTTCCTGTTCAGTTTCTCAATTCTTTGGGAAAATCAACTCTTATTTTAGTTCTTCGATGTGACACAGAAATTGATGAAAGATGTATTCCAAAACTTTCCTTTTTAAAACGAATGACAGAATGATTTTGAATTTTTTGTAACATTTATAGTTTATATTTTATAATAAAAACTTATCTCTCTTTCAACCAAATATATAACAATCTCCGGAAAATCAACTCCTCGGTGTCCCAGATATTAACCCCCTCACTCATCCGGTAGGTAATCTCTCGCTCTCCTCGATAATCCGCGAGATCCACTCCGGAAAACCATCCAGCCCTCGATGTCCCAGATATTCACCCCCACTATTCCACCGATAATCGGCGACGATTCGCCCGACTAATCCGCGACGATTCCCCCGACTAATCCCGCGATAATCCGCGTTTAATCGGATGACTCATTCCCCGCTAATCGGATGACTCAGCCACAGATAATCCGCCGATTACGCCAGGAGCGGATCCGTAACCCCTCGAATTCAACCCCCTACTTTACACCACAATTTCCCCCCAAACCCCAACATCTCATTCAACTCCACACAATTCAATCTACACCCCTAGCCAATTTAATTCACAACCCCCTTTTTCTATCCCCCCGCTGGATCCGTCACTTTTGTGTGTAGATCTGCTCTCTATATACTACTCTTGTATGTTAGAAACACAAGCTATGGTAAAAAAATGGACTTAAAGCAAATTAAAAATTAACCGCTGCAGCAGATATTCACATGGAAGGTACATAGATTTTGGGTTTAAAGCGATAAGCTAAAACATGATTTGATTATTTTTTCTTGCCAAAAAAAGCAACACAGGTGTATTCTGGGGTCAAATTTATTGCAATTTCTATGATATGGTTCTAAATGTGTTGTCTATAATATGAATATTATTGCGCTGCCTATAAAGTATGGTCTATTTCAAACTGAACTCTGTACAACTGCAACCGCAGTCAAATGGCTGGTGATTGTAATTACTTGTATAACGAAAGCAAGTACATCTACATGTATATATTTTGTGTCTAATCTATGCTGTTGTTTCTGTGATGATGCAACACCACTTTAAGCAATCTCTTTGTGTTAAACATTTGAAACCAAAATCAGCTGCAGGGTTGATTCAGCAACACTTTCCTTTGTGCAAAATTGTTGCTCGCTTAATATCAACTTCTTGAATTTTTCAAACACTTCTTGCATTCACTGTAAAAGAGGTCTACTCGCTGGAATCTACACTACATGCTTTATATGCCTAGAAATTTTGATGATCAGCTTGTCTGGCAGCGCATGAGTTTACCCACTCTAAATTTTGTAATTGAGGATTTTGAGTCTTTGAGTACAAGATTAAAAATTATTTAAAGGGAAATGATAACATTCCATTTATGATTACCAAAAAAGATTTTCTGATTCAATTATGGCTGTGCCATTTGCCAATAGAGTTTGAAAACGAGTTATATCAGTTATGGAATCAGAAAGCACACGTCTGGGTTTATGACAGGGTTACAGAAAAAGGCTATAATTTGTGGTATGTTCTATGTTTGGGGATAATGTTGATTTGAAGTTGTGCGCACTTTGAGTCACTCTACGGTAAATATTTTAATGAATATTCAGCATGATGGGATTAATTACTGTGTTTTATGTAAAAAGTAAAAAGGTCTCTACCTTAAGGTCTTTACCCTTGAGATCATAACGATGCATTTGAAACCGAAATAAGAACCAGCGAAGTATGGAAAATGTTGAGACTAAAATAATTTTCATGGCAGTTTTATGTTCATCATCCTCAAATGTTGTTTCCATCTTTCGCAAGCAAGAAACATTTGGTAAAATTTTGCGAGTAACAAAGCTCACTAAAGTTGAAGCCCTTAGGTTGGAAAGAAAATCCAAGCTACGGCGGTTTCATGTGGCTACGATTTTCTGTTTGTTTTTGAGCTTTTAAGAGCTTGTAATCACATTTCCACATATTTGGCACCTACAACACAACAGAGTAAGACACGGTGAATCTTTTATATACCAAATACCTGTAATGTGAATTTTATTGCAAGTCAACCTTTAAACTAATGTTATACTTGATAATGCATTTGATTTGTTTGCTCACCGCTAAAAAGACCTAAAGAGAAATATTCAAATTATCTTGTTATGAATAAGCTTTTAACCTTGTCATATAAGACAACTCCATATGTATATAAATACATATTAAGTACAAATGCGTAAAATTTATATTGGTAAACCAAAATTAAATATAAAATTTAAGTATAATAAAATATAAAACAAAAATAAACTATAGAAACTAGAACTTCCCCTGTCATACAGCCTTCCATCAGAACTTGTTTAATAAATGGAAAAAAACTCTGTCCTCTATTTCAGCTAGGCTAGATAGTTTCCTCGCTATCTCCAAAGACTAAAATGCTTGTTTTGACACGATATGTTGATAACCCATTGCCAAGGTATCACTAAGGTCTAGGCTAAGCAAACAATGTTGTTTTATGTGTTTGCAGCCAGGCCTTTTGACTAGCTTACTGACATGAATTATTTTAGACTATAAAACTTTGCTGAATTAGTATCGTTTGCTCTTTCACTCTTCATAATTGATATCGATTTGCTTCCCACATGAATGCAAGTACTGCAAAGGGGGTGGGAGTCGTGTTATAAGTTTGTTTGTGATAGTTTGTAACAAGGGAACCACTTAGTGCTTTCATAGACTATAGTTCTATTTAAGAGCGCATGATAAATGCCTAAAACATAGCTGGCTCTGAGAATTTTCATACAGCTGTACCTAACACACGTGAAGTCTATAAATGCATTACTAGTTTATATTGTGTTATCATACAATATAAACTGGTGTTAATACCTCAAATTCTTTTTTTGAACACAACCTTTGTTTGAATGCTATTTCTAATACTAGAAATTCCACTGTCATACAGCCCACAACCAGAGAAATATTGGAAAAAAGAAAATGTACTGATTGTTGAGAAATGCAATATTAGCAGTCTAATAGGATAACTGCAATGGTAGCTGTAATGTAATGGGTGTGGGTGTTATTATATACAACAAACAGCAATAATGAAAGGAAAATATTATATGTTTATATCTCTCCCCCTGCAATAGGATAAATGCAATATTAGAATTAAAATGCACTGATATTATTAGAATAACCGATATTATTAATATAGTAATACAGTAATAATAGAAACCAATGCACAATTTTGTTTACATTTCAAAACGTCATAGCTAACAATATCAAAAAGTTGTTATACTTATATAGATTTTTAGAAAATCTATTTAACAAAAGTATTTAGAAAAAAATAATAACAGTAACATATTGCCCATCATCGATGTTGTTAGTCCACACTAAGACTATAGGATATTTAAAACTTCAATATTCAACCAAAATTATAATTAAATATTGTAATAATCTCATAAGAATTGTTAGAAAAAATATCATCGTCATTTCCTTTACTTTCACTACTTTTGACATCAGTTAGAATACCAAAGTACTCAAAGTTTTCAAAGTGTCAGTTACTTTGAAATCGGCAAAAAAGAAACGATTTCTGTACTTCTACATGTACGTTAATTACAGAAATTTTCGGCATTTTGACAATGCAATAGACTGGTGAAATGTGCACGTTATTTTTTCGTGAAAATCGCACGACTTAATGTTTCTATTCTCTGTCGCTCGGCGTTTCGTTTGCCGGTCTTAATTTTGATAAAAGTAAGGCTTGACCAGTTTTAATAAAGATTTTTGGCCAAATTAATCTGTCTATTTGTGTATAATTCGATCAGATGGGCAAGGTTAAAGAATATGTCAGCAATTTTCAAAGACTTGGTAACATATTCAAATAGGCTTATATGTGTTTTGTGTCGTTATTATACTTTAACGACTCCTCAAAAAATGTTAAATTTGTTGATGAGATTTTGATACAAGGGTTTTCGACGTTCTTGATAAATAATTTTTGTGAGTTGTGTGCACATGAATTTATCATAAAAACTATCAAACATTCGCTCCGCTCATTTGGCCGTGAGATTACACATTCCAAAATGGTTTTGACTAAAGTTGGCAAATGAGTTTGTCATGTAGTAAATTATTTTTCTCTTACCTAAAAATATATAAATAATTTTTTTTGTTTTGTTTTATAGTTTTGTGTAATAGTAACACTGTTTAACGGTGTTCCCATGCAAGAGATAAAAAGGTTTCAATTGAACAAAACTGAAAACTGACTGAAATAATTCTTATACAAAAATCAACTGTCTTATTCAATTCAGTGAATTTGTGTATGACCAATATGTTTTCTTTGGCTTCAACTTAAGTTGTCTTCTCTTGAAGACATGCCTTGCAGCAGTACTTGTATCAGTTTTTCAATTTGATTGTTTGAATAGCTTTTTCTATGTGTCAATTTTGATAATTGGAATCACCTCTAGCCAATCGTGACTGCGCAGCTTGTCGCAGGAGGCAATTATAAACGTTATGCAAATTTGCCCATTTCTCACTGTGATCTATGTTAAAAACAGGCTGGCCTAGCTGCAGACTTTGATATGGCCTCTATTTAAATACTAATACTCCACCCAACTTTGGCATGGAAACCAACAAAAAAGTTTTCTGTTACGATTACATAATTTTTACTGTAATAAGAGCAGTGTCTGTCTGTGTGTCTGTTTGTTAGCCTGAAGCCACGCTCAAATATTAAGAAGAAGCAACAGTCCCACAAAGTGATCAAACTCGTTTAGTCAGTTTGGCAGCCAGGCCTACCATCAATAGCTACACTTGACCTTCTCGCTGCATCACGGAGGAGGTTTACTTGTATACATACGTATTACACCTGATGACCACTCATGGTGTACGGGATCGCCGGTGTGCTGGAATATACAACATGGGTGTCTTCTAAAGTATGGTGATTGAGCCTGTCCATTAAACTTGTGTGTAAAACAAATGACACTTGTCTACTTACCAATACAACAATTCCTCACTCACCTTGCATGTCTGATTCCCTGACTCGTAACCCTCAGCAGTAAAATAAGTAGTAGTAACTTTTCATCGAGTCGCTTCTTCAGGCTCCTTGACTGATGAGTCTCTATGTCTTCATTTACACTCTTTTGTTGAAGCATTTGGTTCTAACTGGTTTATTGAAAAATCTGAGTCTACATTTGAAGTGTTTTGATTGACAGATTCAGTTTGTTTTGGTTGAATTAGTCAAATTCTTGGATAACCAGATTGCGGACCTTCAGTATTTTTGCTCAAATATCAAAATACTTCTGTCTGTAGTAAACTGGAGCTAATTATTTAGTTTGAATTTATTTAAACTGATTTATTCCTCTCAATCATTATATCACAAACGTTAAACTTCTTGATGAACCAAATAATCTCTAGAACTAAATAACAAGTAAATACATTAAGTGTTCCTTAATCAAACACATGCAAAATATAAATATAAAAAACACAAAAGTAATCATAATTACTAAGATTTTAAATTACAATACGTTTTGTGTGCATCTACACAGACTTAAACTATAAAATAAAGAAACAGATTATGTTATTAAAGAAGAAGTGTATTTATTCCCTCCTCAAGAAAACCAATTCACAAATATCGATTACGGTATTTGTGATGTCATAAGGTTTTATAATCACTTTTTTTATATTTAATAATTTAATCTTCAGCTAACAATAGGAGCATAAAGGTTAAAACTGCAGTATATAAAATATCAAAATTATAAAATATGGATTATTTTGGAAATTAACCAAGTGCAGACATAATTTTGGTATGTTTGCTAATTTACATAAGTGGTTTTATTTTAGATTTTATTAGCTCTATTTATTATGTGATCTACATTCTTTTTAGAATTTTTTAGGTGTACTTTATTAAAAAGTGACAGCTAAAAATTCTTGTCACTTCTGGGGGCTTTCAATGTCTGAAAGTCTAAGAAAGTTGATGACGACTTGTGTCACAAAACAAGTGAGACAGTACTCTCAGAACTGTAGAATTTATGCAAACAGTTGTGAGTGTATGCGTGGATTGTCTAATGAAATGTATTGAAATAGTTGTGATTATGTTTCAGTTGTTCATCTTTATTTGAATATCAACATTGGAACACGGTGAAACCTGTAATAAACCTGGTATATATACATAATAAAGTGCTCAATGATTGTAAAAATATGTTATATGAAGGAGAGACAATTGGCATGCATTTATAAAATGATCACACTAAGCAGTTAATAAATAATAATAAGTTCAATACAAGCAATTGTACAATGATACATATCTATAAAATATGATAAAAATTGGATCATGAAAAAGTAAATATAACTTTTCCTTCTTTGTACAAACACAGGCTGGTAAATCTTACTAAATACTAGTTTTCAAATTCTACTGTCAAGCTTTGGGTGTTCCCAAAATCCCTAATAATTTGTACTGTATAAGGATTGGTATTTTCGAGAATAGTGATTTGGGTTTGCAATTACACGATGAGTAAAAACCAACTTTTTACATAGGATATTCGTTAGACAAAATATAAAAATATTGTTTTGGATTTTTATAGTTTTTAAGATGACTTTGACTATTGACATGTTAAAATGCGCTCTGCTAAATTGTAGTGTGCTAAAATGGAGTGCGCTGCCATTTTAAGTGGCGGATATATAGATCATTGACAGAAAATCTGTGAGCTAGATCCGGTTGGGCCTCCAATTGATTAAATGACGTTTAGACAGCTAAAATGTTTATTTCGGAATATTCCGGCCTTGCTAACTGGCTTAGCAAATCTAAATTTAATAAATTGAGATTTTAGTTAAAGAGTGAAAACAGAGATCACATCATGAACTAACTATTCGTCATATCCTTTATAACAATCCTGCATAAATGTCAAATATTTTGTTTTGCCCACCTGACTAACAGTTGTGTGTAAAAGTCTTTCTTACTGGTTTTGTACTTTGAGTTTTTAACAGAGTCTTTTAGTAACAGTACAATATACATCTACTTTTAATAAGCCTGCTGCCTTAAGCTGCCTTATGCCTGGTTCCCATATGCGCTGCAAGCACCGGTGACAGCACCGCAGGCTGTCAGCGGTGAAATGAGAACCTACGTGCCGAGTACCAAGCGTTTAGCGCTGTTCAAATTTCGCGAAGAGCCGCAGGCAAACCCTTCTCGAAATGCATTGTACAGGTGAAGGTCAGCATTATCAAAACGGCATTGCATGCAAACATTTTTATGCGATTATTAGTGATGCAGCTTTATGTGAACATAAGCCCTCGAGCTTAGCGTCACAAGCGTTTTGCTGCGCAAGGTTACCGCCGGAGTCTCCCAATCGATATGGGAACTAGGCCTTAGTTAAATATTTTGCTTATTTGTCCAATGGTTGTAGCGCTTTGTTGACTCAAGGCGCTTTGTTCATTCATCAGCGATTACTGGCTTCCAACCATTTTGCTAAACACGCGCAGGCTAGTTAAAACACTTGCTTGCATCTACAGTGACAGAAAAGTCAGAGGGAGAAACTGACTTTATTAGTTTACCAATTACTAAACCTAACAAAACAACCGCTTTACGCTCGCTCGCATAGACGAATCTTGCTTCTTAACTGGTAAGATTATAGCTGATATATTTGAGTTTGTGACATAAGGTCAACTATATTTGCATCAACATCAAGTAATAGGTAAATTGGTATTTGAATTAAGCTGTTCAAAGTCATTACAAGTAATAAAGCGTAGTTCTCTCCAAATTATTCGTGTTAAAATTGGCAGAGTAAACCAATCACATGACATATTGCAGCTTAGATTCTGTGAAAGATAACAGCCTATAATATTAGGCACATGTTACCTTTCTTTAAAATAAAGTAAGATATCTTTATTCATATTCTAATGCTGAGTGTTTCAATTTCTTTAGGGGTCTTTGAGTTCTGTATAAACATGACGTGTTACCAAACATTATTGTTATAAAAGAGTAACTCAAAGAGCGTGGCAAAGTAACTACTATTTCAATTTTAAGCTATGTTGCCAGTCAGCATACTTTGCATCCATATTTTAACACGAGGCGATATATTTTAACTTGCCCAATCAAACATGTTCTTTAAAGTTGTACTGATTTTTTTAGATGTTGTACCCTGCTATGCCAATTCACTTTTGGAATTATAATCTGAGTAATTAAATGCTTTACTTGCATTCAAATATGAAACATAATTCTATATGTTCAAAACTATGTACGAAAGTTGTCATGGAAAGCTGTTGGGAACTCTCTGTATGAGCTAGTATGACACGCAGAAAAATAATATGATCAGAAATGATTCAATAAAATTTATATCTTAAAAGTTTTCTATTACAAGTTAAGTTTGATTGGCAGAATGACTTCATTACCTTAAAGGTTGACTTGCAATAAAATTCACATTACAGGTAATTGGTATCAAAAGATTCACCATGTCTTACTCTGTTGTCTTGTAGGTGGAAAATATGTGCAAATGTGATTAAAAGCTCTTAAAAGCTCAAAAACGAAAAGACGCCATAGAATGGAATCTTTTTATTTCGATGACGTAGCCATGAATTTTGGTTATTGCCTTGTCACGTGATGTTCTCACGTGAGTGGAAAGGCCAATAAAAAGCTCCAAATAAAACTTATTGTAGCAATAGTTTATGACAAACACTTGGAGTTTTACCGAAGACCCCGTATCAAATATAGATGCTCGCTACTTTACAGTTTTTTTTTCGGTTTGGTCTAATCGGCAAGTCGTAATATGATCATGTGACCCAATACTTCGCAAATAATTTCTGCAGCACTTTTCGATTATCACAAATGACCAACATGCTCATCATGATTAACAAACAATGATATGTACTCCTTCAAACTAAGGCTAAAAAATTAAACCAATTTTTACGGTAAGTTATAGGATATCACTGCTAAAAGTGACAGCATTACAATGATGATAAAACAGACGCGTAAGAAAAATAGACATGGTTTCATTGAATGCGTGAAGTATATTTATGAAAATATTTTGACGAATGAAGTTGCATGAAAGTGAAAACATACACCATCTCTCACAACTACGTCACATTTGAGCCGTTTTGGAAAAAGAATCCAAACTGCGGCAGTCTCGTGTGGCTGCGATTTCCTGTTCAATTTTGAGCTTTTAAGAGCTTGTAATTACCTTTCCGCATATTTTGCACCTAAAACACAACAGAGTTAAACATGGTGAATATTTTCATATCAAATAACTGTAATGTGAATTTTGTTAGAAGTCAACCTTTATCTTCAAATTTAACTGTAGAATGTATGTACAAACTACAAAGAGATTGTAATTCTGTTGTGGGTTTCCTACTAAACCTGTTGAGTTAGTTAGATGTTTGTTTTTTTGCCAAATGCCCTAACACGTTAAGGTTTGAAGTTCTATAATATTTTAACGGGCAGTTATTGATTTTATTTTGCTTTGTGAATAAGCTGATCAGCCGTTTGATTTAATATTACAATGATGTATTAAAAGGGTAGGACCTAGGTCATGCACCTTGCTTAGTAACGCAACAACACAACTAGTTAGCATTCAGGTAGACAATGTTCAAGCCATAGCGTGTAAAATTACATCTGATATTTTAGCTGTTCAATTTATGAACGAGCTGTATTTAGATTGACATCAGTTGAGAGCTTACCAAGTGAGTACCTTAATAATAAAAGGTAAACTAATGTAGTGAATCATTATTAGTAAAACACTCACACCTGCTTCAAAGTAGATGAAAAAATTGAAAAGTTTATTTAAAACTTTTTCCTATTCTACTAGAACGCTTAATGTCTACTTTGTTTCCATCAATTTCTGCCCAAAATTGTGTCTAACCGCATAGCAGCCAATTAGAATATTTTGTGGCAAGTATAGATTAAGGTTTCATGTCAGTATAATAGCTATTTGCCTCTATTTTAATTTCACCAACAGATGTAGTAGAGTCCAATACATCTATGATTCCTCTAGTATTACTGCTTCTTTTATTGTTACCGTGTTGATGAAAAAACAATCATGGATAGTTATCTGGACAATCTGTTATTTGGTGTATGCTAATCGAAGCTGTCCGTGCAGTTTAGTTTTTCTAGCCTCAGACGGCTCAAACATACCTCAATACTACCCCGTATATTTATTGGTGGATAATATATACTAGGCACTAAGATAGTACAGCTCTGGTTATCCAAAAAAGTATGTTTATTTTTATGCTCATATTGTGATCTTTATATTTAGTGTTTTATCTTTATGAATACTTTAGCTCTTTCTTTATGGCTTTCATAACTGCTCGCGTATATCAGTCATTCTGGCGAAAAGATTTTAAAACGACTCGCTTTAGTAAATTTACAAACACATTGATCACGGATCACAAAGTTTACAGATTCACCCACAACTGCCACAATAAATTCAGGATGCTGGGTTATCATTTAGCCAAAAAATTGAACACATAGTTTTTCCTTTGTGAATCCTTTCCTTTCAATACTCTCTGATAAAATCTACCAAATTTTTGTGAAATTTCATTTGTAATAACCGCGTATACATTCATGAGCTGCATTGGCCACGCTTAGTGTAAATAATTACTATGGTGATGCATCTGTACTGCTAGATGACACATCGTGTTGACAAACATATCGGCCCTGGAGAATTAGTCTCAGTTTTCAAGAGCCAATGATGTCTCTGCTAGATTTCTATGCACCCTTATTAAGTATCATCAAGATATTTATTACTGGATAAAAATAATTAATGATTTGTCATAACGTTTGTCCAGTTATATGTTTCGCTGTATTTTTTTTTAGAAAACTTTAATTTGATAATAAAAAATCAAGTACAAAAATACTCTATGTTCTCAACATATATTAACCTACAGAAAAAGAATGTGAAGTATTTAATTATCAAAGTAATTATCTGAAATGTTTTATAAACGCTTCAAAATTGTAAAAGTAGCAATCGTATAGCTGTAATATGAAATAATATTTAGCAACAAAAAAGATTAATTTTCTGTTTTTCGAAAACTAGTTGTCACCATCATTCAAGTCAATACTTACACATAATATTTTTAATACATGGAAAGAAACTTCGTCCTCTACTTCAGCTAGGCTAGATAGTTTCCTCTCTATCTCCAAAGACAAACATGCTTGTTTTGAGACAATATCTGGATAACCCATTGCCAATGTGTCACTAACGTTTAGGCAACGCAAACATTGTTGTTTTCTGAGTTTGTAGCCAGGCCTTTTGACTAGCTTACTGACATGAACTATTTTAGGCTGTAACACTTTGCTGAATTAGTATCCTTTGCTCTTTCAGTCTTCATAATTGATTTTGACCTGCTTTCCGCATGAATGCAAATACTGCAAAGGCAGCGGGAATTGTGTTACAAGTTTGTTTGTGATAGTTTATAACAAGGCAACCGCTTAGTGCTTTCATAGACTATAGTTCTATTTAAGAGAGCATGCTAAATGCCTAAAACATAGCTGGCTCTGATAACTTTCATACAGCTGTACATAACACACACGTTAAGCCTATAGATGCATTACTAGTGTATGTCGTGTTATTATACAATATGAACTGGTGCTAATATCTGAAATTCTTATATTGAGCGCAACCTTTGTTTGAATACCATTTCTAATAAAACTTCACTATAGGAAACAGCTCGAAAAATATAGTATCACCTTTTAATTGTGAGCCATCTCGATTAGACTGCCATTTTGCCATCGATTATGTTTGATCTTTACAAACTCACAGTAGCAATTGATTAGTAGATAGGTGTTTCACAAAAAAGATACTAATTATGACTTGGTTACATCAATAACAATTAATTCTCTTGTTCCTGTAGCGGTTGCCATAAATTTAGCTACGGTGTACCTCAGAACATTGATCATCAAACTCCTCAGAGCCACCTTCCAGCTCGAAGTGGTTAAAGTCTTCATTCAATTCATTGTGTTCAGATTAGTTTTAATGAACAATGAGAATACTCATCACAAATTTTGTAAAACACATAGACCTGACTGCTCTCACGTTTCCTTTAGTAGTGTTAAAAGCTGCTTTTTCCTGTCACCATAATAAGGTGGAGTTGCTGACACAAATTGTAGAGATGAACTATATTATTCTCATGATCTCTTTTCAACAACCGGCATTATGAGTGTTGCAATGCTCTGATAAGACAGTCGTTGACGTGGATTGTATACATAAGGAGTCTAAATGTCAAGAGGTTTCTCCATTGAATGGTGAGATATCCAGGAGGGGGGGGGGTGTTGTATGTAGTCACGTGCCTGTGATTAGTCATGGCTGGTGTCAAAGCTCTAATAAAATGCTCTGTGATTGAAGGAAAAACCATCATGAACAGTGATATCCTAAGTAAACCAATCTGTTATTTGGTGCATGCTTAGTTTTGCTTATATTATCATCTTTATATCTATTGTTTTGTCTTCATGAATGCCTCATCTCTTTCTTTTTGGAGAGCTTTTATAACTGCTCACATATATCAGTCATTCTGATGAAAATATTTAAAAACAACTTGCCTTAGTACATATACAAAACATCAATCATGGATCATTGCAATTAAAACGCGCAGGAAAACATGCTGTACAAAATGGCATCACTAGTTACCATCATTGCGGTAGTTGACATGAGCTGGTGCGCTGAGGTTGAAGCGCTATGCATTTTTATTTTAATAGTGCCTTCGCAATTATAAACATCATAATTGCACTTTTGTTTCATTTGAGGGTTTTTGTCACAATAAAGTTTCATCAATTTTAGTCTTAACACTTCCTGGAAGTCAGATAACTTCAAACATCAAAAATAATCACAAATGATAGTAATATGCCGGTACTTTCTGATAAAATCTACCAGATTTTTGTGGACGTTCATTTTTAATAACTGACTTTACATTGATGAAATGTGTTGATGAACGAATAGTGTAAATAAGTACTACTGCGACACACCTTTGGTACTAAATGAAGTACTGTGCTGGCAAATATATTGGCCGATGAGAATTAATCTCAGGTTTTAAAAGATGTTTTTGTTAGATTTTTTTCTACCCTTTTTTAAGTATTGCCAGGATATTTGTTACCTGATACAAATCATCAAATATTTGTCATAACGTTTGTACAGTTACATTGTATATGTATTGCTGTATTTTTCTTGAAAAAAACTACATTTTTATGATAAAAAATCAAGTACAAAGATACTCTATATAATTAACATATATTAAACTACAAAGCAAGATGTTAGGCCTTCAATTACTAAATGAATTATCTGAATTAGCTGAAATGTTTTATCAACACTTCAAAATTGTAAAGGTAGCAGTCATATTGATGTAACATGAAAGAATATATAGCTACAAAAAGGATTCTTTTTTCGTTTGTGTAAAAACCTTTTATCACCGTCATTCAAGTCAATATTAGACACAACTTATTTAATAAATGGAAAAAAGTTAATCCTTTATTTCAGCTAGGCCAGGTAGTTTCTTTTTCATCTTTGTAGACAAACACGTTTGTTGTAATACAAAATGTTGATAACGGCATCACTGATAACATTGATATCATTGATAGTGGCGTTTCTGAGGCATCACTGACGCCTAGGCTACGTAAACAATGTAGCTTTTTGTGTTTGTAGCCAGGAATTTTGACTAGCTTAGGTACTTTATTCCAGTTATTATAGGCCAGGGATGGCCAAGTTATTTTGGCAATAATCCACTATAGCCAAATCTGACAAGTTGAAGATCCACAAAAAGCTGAAGAAGTTCTTTTTTGTCAAATAAATGCGTGCAATCATTTGTGTATATCTTAAAATAAGGCATCAAATACAATTAAAAGAAAATATATTAATATACATAATTTGATGAATAATCAGCAAATGAATGCGCTGTAATAAATATCTCTGATATCAGCAAGAAAGATGATGAGTGGTCTTTGACTTCACATACTATCAGGAGTATTGATAGTCTACTATCAGAGTTACGCACAGTAACTCTTACAAGTGCATGAAAAAGAGTAAATCATGTTCTATGATTGTTTTTCACAAAATTCATTGCTTTAACAATGATTCACATAGGTAAGTTAAGGCAAAGTAAGTAATCTTCTAGCTAACCTAATAGTAATAGTACGTCCAAAAGCAACTGCTTAGTGCTTCCATAGACTATAGTTTTGTCTATGAGAGCAATGTAAGTGTCTCAAACACCGCTGCCACTGAGAACTTACATGCAAGTTAAGTCTATAGATGCAACACCGGTTCATACTGTGTTATTATATAATATGAACTGGTGTTAATATACCATAAAACTTTTATTTGAACACCATCTTTATTTGAAGAAGACCACGTTTATCTAATAGAACGCCACAATAAGAGAAAGGCTAAGCCTAATACAGCGCCACTCTTTAATGGAACGCCACCTCAATTCCATCTAATGTATTTTTTTAAATTAGTAACTTGTTTTAGTAACTTTTTGTGAATTAGTAAACAAGGTACTAAGATTACCTTGTTTATCTCAGTCTGATACTAGGACGTATATGAAAAATGGTTTATTAAAAAATGTGAGGTCAATGGAAGGCTGGCTATAGGGAGAGTTCAAAATATACATATAGGCAAAACAAATGTGGGTGACATTTGCTTCCCCCAAAATTGTGATGAGATAGTTGAAAAATAAAGTGCCAACCTGTATTTAAACGTTACCACCTCTAATTCAACACCAGTATAAAGAAAAGGTTGGCCAATACAGGGCATGATCAAATAGAGTTTTGACAAAAAAAATATTATATACATATAAAGATATAAACAAATATTTTATATATAAATAAATCTATATAAATATATATAGATTACGCTGTAAAACCTGTAAAACCTGTAAAACCTGTATATACACTGTAAAACCTCTATTTGAGTACGCGATTGCACTTTATTTTTTAACCTTTTCCCTATAGTGGCAGTGAAATGGTGTTCAAATAGAGGCTGGTGGTGCATTGTTCAACTTGATTGTCGACATTTTGGAAGCTAAATTTAACCCTGTTATGGGTGAAGCAAATGTCACCTAAATTTGCTTCACCTTTATCTATGATTTGCACTCTTTTTCGGAAAGAGCTACATTAACTTTTTTGTGTGCAATAAATCTGCTAACTTACCACTAGTTTGTCAAAAATCTCTAAATATACATGTATATGCATTGGGATGCTGAAAAATATCTCTACCAGGTAGATATTGATCGATTGATATTGATTGCTTTCGATTAATCTGCAATGTTATTATGGCCTACTAAGCAATTTATTAGAGCTTTGAATGTTTTATTTCTTTTTAGATTTTAAAGGGTATTTTTATTTTATAATGTACTATATAAACGGCAATCGTTGTCTGTGTGTGTATGTGTGTGTGTGTAATTGTGTTTCCGCCTTATAGAGCGGCCTTTCCTTTTTTCGTCGTATGAATTTCGGACGTACGAAGCAAACTGAATTAACATGAATAGTAAATACTGTAATTTCGAACAATTAGCCGCTGCTTTTTTCTGACGATTTGAGCCAAGCGGCTTATACTGAGGTGCGACGATTCTGCGGGTTTTCTTTCACTGCTAGGGCGCATTTACCGAAATCTCCGGTTAGCTCGCCTCTTTACAGTGCCCAACAGCACTGTTCCGTTTTAAACAGCAAAGTTGCTGCTGAGTTCAAAAGCACCGTCCTGAGTTCTGCAGCCTACACAAAGGTGCCTATACCACTATACAAAGGTATAACTCATTAAATAAAATAAATTAATGAGTAATACTTTACATGTAATTAATATTTACTGTCAGCCTGTACCGAGAAGGTCATGTGAACGTTTGTTTCTTGGGGCCACTAAAAAAAACGCTGTTCTCACCTACTAAATTTATACATTAAAAGGTGAGTCTTTCTCATTCAATGTTGTATTGTCTATGAATTGCCACACTTCTTCTACATAACCCTTTCACTTGCGTCCATGTACAAATTTAGCTATCGGTCTACTGCCAACCATTTTGCCAATATTGCTTCATGATATGCATACAATATTTTTTTAATTTTAAACTCCATCTAGAACGTTTATCTTGGTTATACATTTCATTTTGCCAACATGTTAAACCATAACTGTCACAAACGACTTTTATCGTATTTACTAGGTGAATCAGACACGCTGATTCCGATTTTGTACTCAAAATAAAGATTAGTCCACTAACCTTCAAAGCCATTTAGGCTTTATTAAAGCGTTTCAATATCCGTCTCAAAAACAACACAATCGGCATTACAAGCTCCGCCCATAAATATGTGACGAAACCTAGCTATTTCAGGAACGGAAGTTAGGAATGTTTAGTCCGATTTAGAATAATAGAGATGGGTGTCTTAAAACCCATTATCATCTAAATCCAGCCTATAAAATAATTTCAGTTTTTTTATGGAAGGTATATAAACTATTTAAAATTGCTCATAGCTTGTTACATGACGTTTAAATGAGCTGAACATTGGGAAAAATGAGCTCAAAAAGCGCGGTTTTATCACAAACTAGCGTTGTTATTGCGCTTTTTTAAATATGCAATGCTGAATAGCTTATCTACCTTTCAGAAAAAAACTGATATTATTTTTAAGGCTGGTTTTAGATATTAATGGATTTTAAAACACCCATCTCTATTATTCTAAATCGGTCTAAACATCCCTACGTAACTTCTGTTCCTAAAAAGCTAGGTTACGTCACGTATTTATGGGCGGAGCTTGTTATGCCGATCTTGTTGTTTTCGAGACCGATATTAAAACGCTGTAAAAAAGCCTTCATTACTCTGATAGTTAGTGGACTAATCTTTATGTTGAGTACAAAATCAGAATCAGCGTGTCTGATTTACCTAGTAAATACGATAAAAGTTGTTCGTGACAGTTATGGTTTAACAAACACTGCTATGCAAAAAATTCATTGTATCTATACTTTGTGCATAGCCTCACATACTAAAGCGATGTGAGGCTACAAAGCTAAAACGATCCTCTACAATGTTCCTTATTCTTACAAAAACAATATTTTCACACCATCAGAGTCAGTGCGGCTGTTGCTATTTTAATTATCCGTGTAATCACAAACATCTAAATCTGAATCAGCTATAATGTCATCAACATAAGTTATTGTTTTTTAACACGGTGGCGTTTTCAAAACTTACACAAAAAATGGTTGTTTTTAAGTTAACAAGTTCTCAAACAAAGAACTAAAACTAAATTTTAGGCTTATTTTATAGAAAAATCTTTGGACAACACTGTCACTACCATAAAAGTCTTAAAAATCATTGGTTATGTTATCAACGAATAATAAAATTCAGTTAATAGCAATTGCTTGGAAAGTCGCAAAAATTTGTCTATGGCGGTCGACCATAGAAAACGCGTAAATGAGTCTACTTCAGTGAAAGGGTTGAAAACATTGGATTTGCCACTGTTTGTGATAGTAAACATGTTCATTTCCTTCTGCAACTGAGTTACTTTTACTTTTTTTCAGCTATGAGTACTACAGAACTACAGCTACTATAGAAGTTGCACGGGTACTGCTACTGCCTTTTACCCACTAAATTTCGACATCGAAAAGGTTAGAACTTCTTATTCAATGTTCTATTGTATATGAATTGCCAAACCTCCACTACCTACAATGTTGGATTTGCAACCTTTCGTGATAGTAAGCATGTTCATTTCCTTCCGCAGCTTTTTTAATTTTACTTTTTTTTAGCTGCGAGTACCACATAACTACAGCTACTACAGAACTGTTACGGGCACTCCGAGCGTTGCAATAAGCGATGGTGAGAAGAAAGCGAGCAGCGTATATTACAAAAAAGCACACCATTTCATTCACTTTTAGAAACGCTTGAAGCAGTACAATGCCTCTCAAAAAACCTAATGCTTAAACGCAAGAACAGGTTGTTTCCCGCAGAGAAAAAGAACGAATTCGCAAAGCAGCAGCTAGATGAGCAGAAACTGCATAGCAAACACAGCTACGTCCACAACAAAACATAACTGCTACTGCATCTGCTAGAAGTGCAGAAACTGCAGAGCAAACACAGCTACGCCCACAACGAAACAGAATAGCAGCTGCTAGAAAAGCAGAAACCACTGAACAAACACAGGTACATCGAGAGCAGGCTAAAAATAGATGCAGCTGCTAGAAGTGCAGAGACTGCTGAGCCGACCCAGCAGCGATTCATACGGCTCAGAGCAGCTGCTACAGCGGCCAGACGTTCAGAAACCTCTGAGCAGATGCAGCGGCGACAAGAACAGGATGCACTAGCTACAACAGCCGCTCGGCAAGCTGAATTTCAGAGCAGATGAAACGGCGACAACAGCAAGATGCACTAAATACAGCAGCTGCTACCAGGCGCAGTACATGGGCATAATCTTTGCACTTGACTACAGTCCTGCTACACAGTATAGGGCCGAATTGTTCTATTGGACGAATGTCCAAAAATGCTCCAGACGTAATGCCTTATGTTGGAAAGGCGAAAGGCCATATGTGTAGTTTATATAGGAGATTTTATTGATAATAAATTGTATCAACACAACCACATTAATCCTGCACAGTTTGTATATATCATGTCAAAACACAGGTTATAGACAAAGAACTGGTGAGTCATGATTAGTGTTTTAAGCATGTAGAAGTCTCAATTCAATAAATTCTGGCGATAGCTTAGCAGTGCAATAGCAAAATATTTTCTAGAATTTCTTAAAATATGTAAAACTTTTTAATACTGTCAGTTTGAAGAACTTCAGTTTGCCTAGCAATGTCAATTTAATTATCAGTTCTGTGTTCATAATTAGGACAACTCCAATTTGAGTGGTTCGAGACTGATGCATTGTTGACTAGCAGTAAAACACATTGCATATTTCCATTGGTCTTGCCAACATTATTGACATGTATGACTGCATATGTGTATGCAGTCTGATCAGCACAAAAAATTCAGTAGATTGCATATTTGGAGTTGTTTTGCAGTATAAAAGACAACTCTCAATAAAACTATTGCTTTACGTGATTCTGTTCCCGAAAATGGGTAATGCAGCTAGTATGTATAAATGCTCCTTGCACTCATTGATATGTTTGCTACGGTTAGCACCCAAAACTGGCTTTTTATGTGCTATAGAAGAGGAGTTATGAGCGTTGATCCATTTTAGGCCAAGTTAAAGGTTGACTTGCAACAAAATTCACATTACAGTTATTTGGTATCAAAAGATTCAACATGTCTTACTCTGTTGTGTTGTAGGTGCCAAATATGTGGAAATGTGATTACAAGCTCTTAAA